>NW_026263307.1:0-133733 GCF_947179515.1 Apodemus sylvaticus
TTACGAGAAGAAATATTGCATCGTACCAAATTATCTTGTATTTCCTAAACAACACGTTGTAACTCGAAAAGATTTATTGTTGCGTGTATGTCTAAACGTGGATCCTCAAAAGAGAACCCACAGGAGAATTCTCTCTAGAAAAAATATATCAGAATACCACGTTTTAAGGAAAACAGGCATCGTGCGAAATTATGTTGTTTTTCCTAAACTACACATTGTAACTCGAAAAGCTTTGGTGTTGCGTGTATGTCTAAACTTGTAGCCTCAAAAGAGAACGCACAGGAGAGATTTCTCTCAAAAGAATATGGAAGAATACCACGTTATAAGGAAATACAGTCTTGCAGAGTAAAGACAAATACGTACATATTAGAAATACTTAAACTTTACTAGAAGAAATAACGCGTCATGCAAAATTATCTTGTTTTTCCTAAACAACACGTTGTAACTCGAAAAGATATTGTGTTGCATGTATGACTAAGTGTGCAGCCTCAAACGAGAACGCACAGGAGAGTTTTCTCTTGAAAAAATATGTCACAATACCACGTTTTAAGGAAATCCCGCATCGTGAGAAAATATCTTGTTTTTCCTAAACAACATGTTTTTAACTGGAAAAACTTTGGTGTTGCGTGTATGTCTAAGTGTGTATCCTCAAAAGAGAACGCACAGGAGAGTTTTCTCTCGATAGAATATATAAGAATACCACGTTATAAGGAAATACAGTGTTGCAAATTAAGGACAAATACGTATGTATTAGAAATACTTAAACTTTACGAGAAGAAATAACGCATCATGCAAAATTATCTTGTTTTTCCTAAACAAAAACGTTGTTACTCGCAATGCTTTGGTGTTGCGTGTATGTCTAAGTGTGTAGCCTCAAAAGAGAACACACAGGAGACTTTTCTCTCGAAAAAATATGTCAGAATACCATGTTTTAAGGAAATCCAGCATTGTGCGATATTATCTTTTTTTTTTCATAAACAACACGTTTTGACTCGAAAAGCTGTTGGTGTTGTATGTATGCCTAAGTGTGTAGCCTCAGAAGAGAATGCACAGGAGAGTTTTTCTCTCGAAATAATATATCAGAATACCATGTTACAAGGAAATACAGTGTTGCAGAGTAAAGACAAATACGTACGTATTAGAAATAGTTAAAGTTTATGAGAAGAAATAACGCTCCGTACAAAATTATCTTGTATTTCCTAAACAACAAGTTGAAATTTGAAAAGATTGGGAGGTGCGTGTATGTTTAAGCTTGTAGCCACAAAAGAGAACGCACAGGAGAGTTTTCTCTCGAAAAAAATATGTCAGAATACCACGTTTTAAGGAAATCCCGCATCTTGCGAAATTATCTTGTTTTTCCTTAACAACACGTTGTAACTCGAAAATCTTTGGTGTTGCATGCATGTCTATGCGCGCACCCTCAAAAGAGAACGCACAGGAGAATTTTCTCTCGAAAGAATATATAAGAATACCACGTTATAAGGAAATAGAATATTGCAGAGTAAAGACAAATATGTACGTATTGGAAATACTTAAACTTTACGAAAAGAACGCATCATGCAAAATTATCTTGTTTTTCCTAAACAACATGTTGTAACTCGAAAAGATTTGGTGTTACATGTATGTCTAAGCTGGTAGCCTCAAAAGAGAATGCACAGGAGTGTTTTCTCTTGAAAATAATGTCAGAATACCACGTTATAAGGAAATCCTGCATCGTGCGAAATTATCTTGTTTTTCCTAAACAACATGTTGTAACTCAAAAAGCTTTGGTGTTGCGTGTATGTCTAAGTGTGTAGCCTCAAAAGAGAACGCACACGAGAGTTTTCTCTCCAAAAGAATATGTAAGAATACCACGTTACTAGGAAATACAGTGTTGCAGTTAAAGACAAATACGTACGTATTAGAAATACTTAAACTTTATGAAAAGAACGCATCGTGCAAAATTATCTTGTATTTCCTAAACAACACGTTGTAACTCAAAAAGATTTGGTGTTGAGTGTATGTCTAAGCTTGTAGCCTCAAATGATAATGCACAGGAGAGTTTTCTCTCGAAAAAATATGTCAGAATACCTCGTTTTAAGGAAATCCCGCATCGTGTGAAATTATCTTGTTTTTCCTGAAAACACGTAGTAACTCGAAATTCTTTGGTATTGTGTGTATGTCTAAGCGTGTAGCCTCAAAAGAGAACGCACAGGAGAGTTTTCTCTCGAAAGAATATGTAAGAATACAACGTTATAAGGAAATACAGTGTTGCAGAGTAAAGACACCTATATATGTATTAGAAATACTTAAACTTTACTCGAAGAAATAACGCATCGTACAAAATTATCTTGTATTTCCTAAACAACACGTTGTAACTCGAAAAGATTTGGTTCTGCGTGTATGTCTAAGTGTGTAGCCTCAAAAGAGAATGCACAGGAGAATTTTCTCTCGTAAAAATATGTCAGAATACCCCGTTTTAAGAATACCTCATTACAAGGAAATACAGAGTTGCAGAGTAAAGACAAATACATAAATATTAGAAATACTTAAACTTTACGAGAAGAAATAATGCAGCATACAAAATTATCTTGTATTTCCTAAACAACACGTTGTAACTCGAAAAGATCTGCTGTTGCGTGTATGACTAAGCATGTAGCCTCAAAAGAGAACACACAGGAGAGTTTTCTCTCGAAAAAATATGTCAGAATACCACGTTTTAAGGAAATCCAGCATTGTGCGAAATTATCTTGTTTTTCCTAAACAACACGTTTTAACTCAAAAAGCTTTGGTGTTGCGTGTATGTGTAAGTGTGTAGCCTCAGAAGAGAATGCACAGGAGAGCTTTCTCTTGAAAGAATATGTCAGAATACCACGTTACAAGGAAAAACAGTGTTGCAGAGTAAAGACAAATACATACGTATTAGAAATACTTAAACTTTACGAGAAGAAATAACGCTCCTTACAAAATTATCTTGTATTTCCTAAACAACAAGTTGAAATTTGAAAAGATTTGGTGTTGTGTGTATGTCTAAGCTTGTTCCCTCAAAAGAGAACGCACAGGAGAGTTTTCTCTTGAAAAGAATATGTCAGAATACCACATTTTAGGGAAATACCACATCATTCGAAATTATCTTGTTTTTCCTAAACAACACGTTGTAACTTGAAAAGCTTTGTTGTTGCGTGTATGTCTAAGCATTTAGCCTCAAAAGAGAACACACAGGAGAGTTTTCTCTCGAAGGAATATGTAAGAATTCCACAGTATAATGGAATACAGTGTTGCAGAGTAAAGACAAATATGTACGTATTAGAAACACTTAAACTTTACGAGAGGAAATAACGCATCATGCAAAATTAACTGGTATTTCCTAAACAACACGTTGTTACTCGAAAAGATTTGGTGTTGAGTGTATGACTAAGCGTGTAGCCTCAAAAGAGAACGCACAGAAGAGTTTTCTCTCGAAAAAATATGTCAGAATACCACGTTTCAAGGAAATCCAGCATTGTGCGATATTATCTTTTTTTTTTCATAAACAACACGTTTTAACTCGAAAAGCTTGGGTGTTGTGTGTATGGCTAAGTGTGTAGCCTCAGAAAAGAATGCACAGGAGAGTTTTCTCTCGAAAGAATATGTCTCAATACCACGTTACAAGGAAATACAGTGTCGCAGACTAAAGACAAATACGTACGTTTTAGAAATACTTAAACTTTATGAGAAGAAATAATGCTCCGTAAAAAATTATCTTGTATTTCCTAAACAACTAGTTGATATTCGTAAAGATTTGGTGTTGCGTGTATGTCTAAGCATGTAGCCGGAAAAGAGAACGCACAGGAGAGTTTTCTCTCGATAAAATATGTCAGAATACCACGCTTTAAGGAAATCCAGCATCGTGCGAAAATATCTTGTTTTTCTTACACAACACGTTGTAACTCAAAAAGCTTTGGTGTTGCGTGTATGCCTAAGCATGAAGCCTCAAAAGAGAATGCACAGGAGAGTTTTCACTCGAAAGAATATGTAAGAATACCACATTACAAGGAAATACAGTGTTGCAGAGTAAAGGCAAATAGGTACATATTAGAAATACTTAAACTTTACGAGAAGAAATAACGCATCGTGAAAAATTATCTTGTATTTCCTAAACAGCAAGTTGTAACTCGAAAGATTTGGTGTTGCGTGTATATCTAAGCTTGTAACCTCAAAAGAGAATGCAAAGGAGAGTTTTCTCTCGAAAAAATATGTCAGAATACCACGTTTTAAGGTAATCCCGCACCGTGCGAAATTATCTTGTTTTCCTAAAAACACGTAGTAATATAACTCGAAATGCTTTGGTATTGCATGTATGTCTAAGCGTGTAGCCTCAAAAGGGAACGCACAGGAGAGTTTTCTCTCGAAAAAACATGTCAGAATACCCCATTTTAAGGAAATATCTCATCGTGTGAAATTATCTTGTTTTTCCTAAACAACACGTTGTAACTCAAAAAGCTTTGGTCTTAAGTGTATGTTTAAGTGTGTACCCTCAGAAGAGAACGCACAGGAGAGTTTTCTCTCAAAAGAATATGTAAGAACACCCCTTTACAAGGAAATACAGGGTTGCATATTAAAGACATATACGTACATATTGGAAATACTTAAACTTTATTAGAAGAAATAACGCATCGAACATAATTATCTGGTTTTTTCCTAAATAACACGTTGTAACTCGAAAAGATTTGGTGTTGCGTGTATGTCTAAGCTTCTAGCCTCAAAAGAGAACGTACAGGAGAGTTTTCTCTCGAAAAAACATGTCAGAATACCTCGTTTTAAGGAAGTCGCTAATCGTGCGAAATTATCTTTTTTACCTAAACAACATGTTTTAACTTGAAAAGCTTTGGAGTTGCGCGTATGTCTAAGCATGTAGCCTCAAAAGAGAACGCACAGGAGCATTTTCTCTTGAAAGAAAATGGAAGAATACCAAGTTCTAAGCAAATACAGTGTTTCAGAGTAAAGACAATTACATAAGTATTAGAAATACTTAAACTTTACGAGAAGAAATAACGCATCGTACAAAATTATCTTGTATATCCTAAACAACATGTTGTAACCTGAAAAGATTTGGTGTTGCTTGTAAGTCTAAATGTGTAGCCTCAAAAGAGAACCCACAGGAGAATTTTCTCTCCAAAAAATATATCAGAATACCACGTTTTAAGGAAATCCCGCATCGGGCGAAATTATCTTGTTTTTCCTAAACAACACGTTGTAACTCGAAAAGCTTTGGTGTTGCGTGTATGTCTAAGCGTGTAGCCTCAAAAGATAATGAAGAGGAGAGTTTTCTCTTGAAACAATATGAAAGAATACCACGTTATAAGGAAATACAGTGTTGCAGAGTAAAGACAAATATGTACATATTAGAAATACTTAAAATTTACGAGAAGAAATAATACATCGTACAAAATTATCTTGTTTTTCCTAAACAACACGTTGTAACTAGAAAAGATTTGGTGTTGCGTGTATGTCTAAATGTGTAGCCTCCAAAGAGAACCCACAGGATAATTTTCTCTCGAAAAAGTATGTCAGAATTCCACGTTTTAAGGAAATACCGCATCATGCGAAATTATCTTGTTTTTCCTAAACTACACGTTGTAACTCGAAAATCTTTGGTGTTGGAAGAATGTCTAAGCATGTAGCCTCAAAAGAGAACGCACAGGAGAGTTTTCTCTCGAAAGAATATGTAAGAATTCCACGTTATAAGTAAATACAGTGTTGCAGAGTAAAGACAAATATGTACATATTAGAAATACTTAAACTTTACGAGAAGAAATAACGCATCATGCAAAATTATCTTGTTTTTCCTAAACAACACGTTGTAACTCAAAAGATTTGGTGCTGCATGTATGTCTAAGTGTGTAGCCTCAAAAAGAGTTTTCACTCGAAAGAATATGTAAGAATACCACATTATAAGTAAATACACTGTTGTAAAGACACATACGTACATTTTAGAAATACTTAAACTTTACGAGAAGAAATATTGCATCGTACCAAATTATCTTGTATTTCCTAAACAACACGTTGTAACTCGAAAAGATTTATTGTTGCGTGTATGTCTAAACGTGGATCCTCAAAAGAGAACCCACAGGAGAATTCTCTCTAGAAAAAATATATCAGAATACCACGTTTTAAGGAAAACAGGCATCGTGCGAAATTATGTTGTTTTTCCTAAACTACACATTGTAACTCGAAAAGCTTTGGTGTTGCGTGTATGTCTAAACTTGTAGCCTCAAAAGAGAACGCACAGGAGAGATTTCTCTCAAAAGAATATGGAAGAATACCACGTTATAAGGAAATACAGTCTTGCAGAGTAAAGACAAATACGTACATATTAGAAATACTTAAACTTTACTAGAAGAAATAACGCGTCATGCAAAATTATCTTGTTTTTCCTAAACAACACGTTGTAACTCGAAAAGATATTGTGTTGCATGTATGACTAAGTGTGCAGCCTCAAACGAGAACGCACAGGAGAGTTTTCTCTTGAAAAAATATGTCACAATACCACGTTTTAAGGAAATCCCGCATCGTGAGAAAATATCTTGTTTTTCCTAAACAACATGTTTTAACTGGAAAAACTTTGGTGTTGCGTGTATGTCTAAGTGTGTATCCTCAAAAGAGAACGCACAGGAGAGTTTTCTCTCGATAGAATATATAAGAATACCACGTTATAAGGAAATACAGTGTTGCAAATTAAGGACAAATACGTATGTATTAGAAATACTTAAACTTTACGAGAAGAAATAACGCATCATGCAAAATTATCTTGTTTTTCCTAAACAAAACGTTGTTACTCGCAATGCTTTGGTGTTGCGTGTATGTCTAAGTGTGTAGCCTCAAAAGAGAACACACAGGAGACTTTTCTCTCGAAAAAATATGTCAGAATACCATGTTTTAAGGAAATCCAGCATTGTGCGATATTATCTTTTTTTTTTCATAAACAACACGTTTTGACTCGAAAAGCTGTTGGTGTTGTATGTATGCCTAAGTGTGTAGCCTCAGAAGAGAATGCACAGGAGAGTTTTCTCTCGAAATAATATATCAGAATACCATGTTACAAGGAAATACAGTGTTGCAGAGTAAAGACAAATACGTACGTATTAGAAATAGTTAAAGTTTATGAGAAGAAATAACGCTCCGTACAAAATTATCTTGTATTTCCTAAACAACAAGTTGAAATTTGAAAAGATTGGGAGGTGCGTGTATGTTTAAGCTTGTAGCCACAAAAGAGAACGCACAGGAGAGTTTTCTCTCGAAAAAAATATGTCAGAATACCACGTTTTAAGGAAATCCCGCATCTTGCGAAATTATCTTGTTTTTCCTTAACAACACGTTGTAACTCGAAAATCTTTGGTGTTGCATGCATGTCTATGCGCGCACCCTCAAAAGAGAACGCACAGGAGAATTTTCTCTCGAAAGAATATATAAGAATACCACGTTATAAGGAAATAGAATATTGCAGAGTAAAGACAAATATGTACGTATTGGAAATACTTAAACTTTACGAAAAGAACGCATCATGCAAAATTATCTTGTTTTTCCTAAACAACATGTTGTAACTCGAAAAGATTTGGTGTTACATGTATGTCTAAGCTGGTAGCCTCAAAAGAGAATGCACAGGAGTGTTTTCTCTTGAAAATAATGTCAGAATACCACGTTATAAGGAAATCCTGCATCGTGCGAAATTATCTTGTTTTTCCTAAACAACATGTTGTAACTCAAAAAGCTTTGGTGTTGCGTGTATGTCTAAGTGTGTAGCCTCAAAAGAGAACGCACACGAGAGTTTTCTCTCCAAAAGAATATGTAAGAATACCACGTTACTAGGAAATACAGTGTTGCAGTTAAAGACAAATACGTACGTATTAGAAATACTTAAACTTTATGAAAAGAACGCATCGTGCAAAATTATCTTGTATTTCCTAAACAACACGTTGTAACTCAAAAAGATTTGGTGTTGAGTGTATGTCTAAGCTTGTAGCCTCAAATGATAATGCACAGGAGAGTTTTCTCTCGAAAAAATATGTCAGAATACCTCGTTTTAAGGAAATCCCGCATCGTGTGAAATTATCTTGTTTTTCCTGAAAACACGTAGTAACTCGAAATTCTTTGGTATTGTGTGTATGTCTAAGCGTGTAGCCTCAAAAGAGAACGCACAGGAGAGTTTTCTCTCGAAAGAATATGTAAGAATACAACGTTATAAGGAAATACAGTGTTGCAGAGTAAAGACACCTATATATGTATTAGAAATACTTAAACTTTACTCGAAGAAATAACGCATCGTACAAAATTATCTTGTATTTCCTAAACAACACGTTGTAACTCGAAAAGATTTGGTTCTGCGTGTATGTCTAAGTGTGTAGCCTCAAAAGAGAATGCACAGGAGAATTTTCTCTCGTAAAAATATGTCAGAATACCCCGTTTTAAGAATACCTCATTACAAGGAAATACAGAGTTGCAGAGTAAAGACAAATACATAAATATTAGAAATACTTAAACTTTACGAGAAGAAATAATGCAGCATACAAAATTATCTTGTATTTCCTAAACAACACGTTGTAACTCGAAAAGATCTGCTGTTGCGTGTATGACTAAGCATGTAGCCTCAAAAGAGAACACACAGGAGAGTTTTCTCTCGAAAAAATATGTCAGAATACCACGTTTTAAGGAAATCCAGCATTGTGCGAAATTATCTTGTTTTTCCTAAACAACACGTTTTAACTCAAAAAGCTTTGGTGTTGCGTGTATGTGTAAGTGTGTAGCCTCAGAAGAGAATGCACAGGAGAGCTTTCTCTTGAAAGAATATGTCAGAATACCACGTTACAAGGAAAAACAGTGTTGCAGAGTAAAGACAAATACATACGTATTAGAAATACTTAAACTTTACGAGAAGAAATAACGCTCCTTACAAAATTATCTTGTATTTCCTAAACAACAAGTTGAAATTTGAAAAGATTTGGTGTTGTGTGTATGTCTAAGCTTGTTCCCTCAAAAGAGAACGCACAGGAGAGTTTTCTCTTGAAAAGAATATGTCAGAATACCACATTTTAGGGAAATACCACATCATTCGAAATTATCTTGTTTTTCCTAAACAACACGTTGTAACTTGAAAAGCTTTGTTGTTGCGTGTATGTCTAAGCATTTAGCCTCAAAAGAGAACACACAGGAGAGTTTTCTCTCGAAGGAATATGTAAGAATTCCACAGTATAATGGAATACAGTGTTGCAGAGTAAAGACAAATATGTACGTATTAGAAACACTTAAACTTTACGAGAGGAAATAACGCATCATGCAAAATTAACTGGTATTTCCTAAACAACACGTTGTTACTCGAAAAGATTTGGTGTTGAGTGTATGACTAAGCGTGTAGCCTCAAAAGAGAACGCACAGAAGAGTTTTCTCTCGAAAAAATATGTCAGAATACCACGTTTCAAGGAAATCCAGCATTGTGCGATATTATCTTTTTTTTTTCATAAACAACACGTTTTAACTCGAAAAGCTTGGGTGTTGTGTGTATGGCTAAGTGTGTAGCCTCAGAAAAGAATGCACAGGAGAGTTTTCTCTCGAAAGAATATGTCTCAATACCACGTTACAAGGAAATACAGTGTCGCAGACTAAAGACAAATACGTACGTTTTAGAAATACTTAAACTTTATGAGAAGAAATAATGCTCCGTAAAAAATTATCTTGTATTTCCTAAACAACTAGTTGATATTCGTAAAGATTTGGTGTTGCGTGTATGTCTAAGCATGTAGCCGGAAAAGAGAACGCACAGGAGAGTTTTCTCTCGATAAAATATGTCAGAATACCACGCTTTAAGGAAATCCAGCATCGTGCGAAAATATCTTGTTTTTCTTACACAACACGTTGTAACTCAAAAAGCTTTGGTGTTGCGTGTATGCCTAAGCATGAAGCCTCAAAAGAGAATGCACAGGAGAGTTTTCACTCGAAAGAATATGTAAGAATACCACATTACAAGGAAATACAGTGTTGCAGAGTAAAGGCAAATAGGTACATATTAGAAATACTTAAACTTTACGAGAAGAAATAACGCATCGTGAAAAATTATCTTGTATTTCCTAAACAGCAAGTTGTAACTCGAAAGATTTGGTGTTGCGTGTATGTCTAAGCTTGTAACCTCAAAAGAGAATGCAAAGGAGAGTTTTCTCTCGAAAAAATATGTCAGAATACCACGTTTTAAGGTAATCCCGCACCGTGCGAAATTATCTTGTTTTCCTAAAAACACGTAGTAATATAACTCGAAATGCTTTGGTATTGCATGTATGTCTAAGCGTGTAGCCTCAAAAGAGAACGCACAGGAGAGTTTTCTCTCGAAAAAACATGTCAGAATACCCCATTTTAAGGAAATATCTCATCGTGTGAAATTATCTTGTTTTTCCTAAACAACACGTTGTAACTCGAAAAGCTTTGGTCTTAAGTGTATGTTTAAGTGTGTACCCTCAGAAGAGAACGCACAGGAGAGTTTTCTCTCAAAAGAATATGTAAGAACACCCCTTTACAAGGAAATACAGGGTTGCATATTAAAGACATATACGTACATATTGGAAATACTTAAACTTTATTAGAAGAAATAACGCATCGAACATAATTATCTGGTTTTTTCCTAAATAACACGTTGTAACTCGAAAAGATTTGGTGTTGCGTGTATGTCTAAGCTTCTAGCCTCAAAAGAGAACGTACAGGAGAGTTTTCTCTCGAAAAAACATGTCAGAATACCTCGTTTTAAGGAAGTCGCTAATCGTGCGAAATTATCTTTTTTACCTAAACAACATGTTTTAACTTGAAAAGCTTTGGAGTTGCGCGTATGTCTAAGCATGTAGCCTCAAAAGAGAACGCACAGGAGCATTTTCTCTTGAAAGAAAATGGAAGAATACCAAGTTCTAAGCAAATACAGTGTTTCAGAGTAAAGACAATTACGTAAGTATTAGAAATACTTAAACTTTACGAGAAGAAATAACGCATCGTACAAAATTATCTTGTATATCCTAAACAACATGTTGTAACCTGAAAAGATTTGGTGTTGCTTGTAAGTCTAAATGTGTAGCCTCAAAAGAGAACCCACAGGAGAATTTTCTCTCCAAAAAATATGTCAGAATACCACGTTTTAAGGAAATCCCGCATCGGGCGAAATTATCTTGTTTTTCCTAAACAACACGTTGTAACTCGAAAAGCTTTGGTGTTGCGTGTATGTCTAAGCGTGTAGCCTCAAAAGATAATGAAGAGGAGAGTTTTCTCTTGAAACAATATGAAAGAATACCACGTTATAAGGAAATACAGTGTTGCAGAGTAAAGACAAATATGTACATATTAGAAATACTTAAAATTTACGAGAAGAAATAATACATCGTACAAAATTATCTTGTTTTTCCTAAACAACACGTTGTAACTAGAAAAGATTTGGTGTTGCGTGTATGTCTAAATGTGTAGCCTCCAAAGAGAACCCAGAGGATAATTTTCTCTCGAAAAAGTATGTCAGAATTCCACGTTTTAAGGAAATACCGCATCATGCGAAATTATCTTGTTTTTCCTAAACTACACGTTGTAACTCGAAAATCTTTGGTGTTGGAAGAATGTCTAAGCATGTAGCCTCAAAAGAGAACGCACAGGAGAGTTTTCTCTCGAAAGAATATGTAAGAATTCCACGTTATAAGTAAATACAGTGTTGCAGAGTAAAGACAAATATGTACATATTAGAAATACTTAAACTTTACGAGAAGAAATAACGCATCATGCAAAATTATCTTGTTTTTCCTAAACAACACGTTGTAACTCAAAAGATTTGGTGCTGCATGTATGTCTAAGTGTGTAGCCTCAAAAAGAGTTTTCACTCGAAAGAATATGTAAGAATACCACATTATAAGTAAATACACTGTTGTAAAGACACATACGTACATTTTAGAAATACTTAAACTTTACGAGAAGAAATATTGCATCGTACCAAATTATCTTGTATTTCCTAAACAACACGTTGTAACTCGAAAAGATTTATTGTTGCGTGTATGTCTAAACGTGGATCCTCAAAAGAGAACCCACAGGAGAATTCTCTCTAGAAAAAATATATCAGAATACCACGTTTTAAGGAAAACAGGCATCGTGCGAAATTATGTTGTTTTTCCTAAACTACACATTGTAACTCGAAAAGCTTTGGTGTTGCGTGTATGTCTAAACTTGTAGCCTCAAAAGAGAACGCACAGGAGAGATTTCTCTCAAAAGAATATGGAAGAATACCACGTTATAAGGAAATACAGTCTTGCAGAGTAAAGACAAATACGTACATATTAGAAATACTTAAACTTTACTAGAAGAAATAACGCGTCATGCAAAATTATCTTGTTTTTCCTAAACAACACGTTGTAACTCGAAAAGATATTGTGTTGCATGTATGACTAAGTGTGCAGCCTCAAACGAGAATGCACAGGAGAGTTTTCTCTTGAAAAAATATGTCACAATACCACGTTTTAAGGAAATCCCGCATCGTGAGAAAATATCTTGTTTTTCCTAAACAACATGTTTTAACTGGAAAAACTTTGGTGTTGCGTGTATGTCTAAGTGTGTATCCTCAAAAGAGAACGCACAGGAGAGTTTTCTCTCGATAGAATATATAAGAATACCACGTTATAAGGAAATACAGTGTTGCAAATTAAGGACAAATACGTATGTATTAGAAATACTTAAACTTTACGAGAAGAAATAACGCATCATGCAAAATTATCTTGTTTTTCCTAAACAAAACGTTGTTACTCGCAATGCTTTGGTGTTGCGTGTATGTCTAAGTGTGTAGCCTCAAAAGAGAACACACAGGAGACTTTTCTCTCGAAAAAATATGTCAGAATACCATGTTTTAAGGAAATCCAGCATTGTGCGATATTATCTTTTTTTTCATAAACAACACGTTTTGACTCGAAAAGCTGTTGGTGTTGTATGTATGCCTAAGTGTGTAGCCTCAGAAGAGAATGCACAGGAGAGTTTTCTCTCGAAATAATATATCAGAATACCATGTTACAAGGAAATACAGTGTTGCAGAGTAAAGACAAATACGTACGTATTAGAAATAGTTAAAGTTTATGAGAAGAAATAACGCTCCGTACAAAATTATCTTGTATTTCCTAAACAACAAGTTGAAATTTGAAAAGATTGGGAGGTGCGTGTATGTTTAAGCTTGTAGCCACAAAAGAGAACGCACAGGAGAGTTTTCTCTCGAAAAAAATATGTCAGAATACCACGTTTTAAGGAAATCCCGCATCTTGCGAAATTATCTTGTTTTTCCTTAACAACACGTTGTAACTCGAAAATCTTTGGTGTTGCATGCATGTCTATGCGCGCACCCTCAAAAGAGAACGCACAGGAGAATTTTCTCTCGAAAGAATATATAAGAATACCACGTTATAAGGAAATAGAATATTGCAGAGTAAAGACAAATATGTACGTATTGGAAATACTTAAACTTTACGAAAAGAACGCATCATGCAAAATTATCTTGTTTTTCCTAAACAACATGTTGTAACTCGAAAAGATTTGGTGTTACATGTATGTCTAAGCTGGTAGCCTCAAAAGAGAATGCACAGGAGTGTTTTCTCTTGAAAATAATGTCAGAATACCACGTTATAAGGAAATCCTGCATCGTGCGAAATTATCTTGTTTTTCCTAAACAACATGTTGTAACTCAAAAAGCTTTGGTGTTGCGTGTATGTCTAAGTGTGTAGCCTCAAAAGAGAATGCACACGAGAGTTTTCTCTCCAAAAGAATATGTAAGAATACCACGTTACTAGGAAATACAGTGTTGCAGTTAAAGACAAATACGTACGTATTAGAAATACTTAAACTTTATGAAAAGAACGCATCGTGCAAAATTATCTTGTATTTCCTAAACAACACGTTGTAACTCGAAAAGATTTGGTGTTGCGTGTATGTCTAAGCCTGTAGCCTCAAAGGAGAACGCACAGCAGAGTTTTCTCTCAAAAAAATATGTCAGAATACCACGTTTTTAGGAAATCCCGCATCGTGAGCAATTATCTTGTTTTTCCTAAACGTTGTAACTCGAAAAGATTTGGTGTTGCCTGTATGTCTAAGCTTCTAGCCTCAAAAGAGAACGCACAGGAGAGTTTTCTCTCGAAAAAACATGTCAGAATACCCCGTTTTAAGGAAATTGTTCATCGTGCGAAAGTATGTTTTTCCTAAACAACACGGTGTGATTTGAAAAGCTTTTGTGTTGCGTGTATGTCTAAGCGTGTAGCTTCAAAAGAGAACGAAGAGGAGAGTTTTCTCTCAAAAGAATATGTAAGAATACCACGTAATAAGGAAATACAGTGTTGCAGAGTAGAGACAAATATATACGTATTAGAAGTACTTAAAATTTACGAGAAGAAATAAAGCATGGTGCAAAATTATCTTGTTTTTCCTAAACAACACGTTGTAACTAGATAGTATTTGGTGTTGCGTGTATGGCTATATTTGTAGCCTCTAAAGAGAACCCACAGGAGAATTTTCTCTCGAAAAAATATGTCAGAATACAATGTTTTAAGGAAATACCGCATCCTGCGAAAATATCTTGTTTTTCCTAAACAACACGTTGTAACTCGAAAATCTTTGGTGTTGCGTTTATGTCTAAGCATGTAGCCTCAAAAGAGAATGCACAGGAGAGTTTTCTCTCGAAAGAATATGTAAGAATTCCACATTATAACAGAAAACAGTGTTGCAGAGTAAAAACAAATAAGTACTTATTAGAAATACTTAAACTTAACGAGAAGAAATATCACATAATGCAAAATTATCTTGTTTTTCCTAAACAACACGTTGTACCTCGAAAAGATTTGGTGTTGCGTGTATGTATAAGGGTGCAGCCTCAAAAGAGAACTCACAGGAGAGGTTTCTCTCGAAAGAATATGTAAGAATACCACGTTTTAAGGAAATCCCGCATCTTGCGAAATTATCTTGTTCTTCCTTAACAACAAACACGTTGTAACTCGAAAAGCTTTGGTGTTGCATGTATGTCTAAGCGTGCAGCCTCAAAAGAGAACGCATAGGAGAATTTTCTCTCTAAAGAATATGTATGAATACCATGTTATAAGGAAATACAGTATTGCAGAGTAAAGACAAATATGTTCGTATTAGAAATACTTAAAATTTACGAGAAGAAATAATGCATCGTGCAAAATTATCTTGTTTTTCCTAAACAACACGTGGTAACTCGAACAGATTTGGTGTTGCATGTATGTCTAAATGTATAGACTCAAAAGAGAACCCACAGGAGAATTTTCTCTCAAAAAAATATGTCAGAATACCATGTTTTAAGGAAATACCGCATAATGTGCAATTATCTTGTTTTTCCTAAACAACACGTTGTAACTCGAAAAGCTTTGGTATTGCATGTATGTCTAAGCGTGTAGCCTCAAAGGAGAACGAACAGGAGAGTTTTCTCTCGAAAGAATATGTAAGAATTCCACGTTATAACGGAATACTGTGTTGCAGAATAAAAACTAATACGTACCTATTAGAAATACTTAAACTTTACGAGAAGAAATAAAGCTCCGTAAAAAATTATCTTGAATTTCCTAAACAAGAAGTTGAAATTCAAAAAAATTTGGTGTTGCGTGTACGTCTAAGCTTGTAGCCGAGAAAGAGAACACAAATGATAGTTTCCTATCGAAAAAATATGTCAGAATACCACGTTTTAAGGAAATCACGCATCGTGCGAAATTATCTTGTTTTTCCTAAACAACACGTTGTAACTCTAAAATATTTGGTGTTGCGTGTATGTCTAAGCGTGCAGCCTCAAAAGAGAACGCACAGGAGAGGTTTTCCTCGAAAGAATATGTAACAATACTACGTTTTAAGGAAATCCCGCAACTTGCGAAATTATCTTGTTTTTCCTTAACAACACGTTGTAACTCGAAAAGCTTTGGTGTTGCGTGTATGTTTAAGCGTGCAGCCTAAAAAGAGAACGCATAGGAGAATTTTCTCTCTAAAGAATATGTAAGAATACCACCTTATAAGGAAATACAGTGTTGCAGAGTAAAGACAAATACGTACGTATTGGAAATACTTAAACTTTAAGAGAAGAAATAAGTCATCGTGCAAAATTATCTTGTTTTTCCTAAACAACACGTTGTAACTCGAAAAGATTTGGTGTTACGTGTATGTCTAAGCTGGGGGCCTCAAAAGAGAATGCACAGGAGTGTTTTCTTCGAAAAAATATGTCAATATACCACGGTTTAAGGAAATCCCGCATGGTGGGAATTATCTTGTTTTTCCTAAACAACACATTGTAACTTGAAAAGCTTTGGTGTTGCGTGTATATCTAAGCGTGTAGCCTCAAAAGAGAACGCACAGGAGATTTTTCTCTCGAAAAAATATGTCAGAGTACCACGTTTTAAGGAAATACCGCATCATTCGAAATTATCTTGTTTTTCCTAAACAACACGTTGTAACTCGAAAATCTTTGGTGTTGCGTTTATGTCTAAGCATGTAACCTCAAAAGAAAACGCACAGGAGAGTTTTCTCTTGAAAGAATATGAAAGAATTCCACGTTATAACGGAATACAGTGTTGCAGATTATAAACAAATAAGTACGTATCAGAAATACTTAAACTTTATGAGAAGAAATAACGCATCCTGCAAAATTATCTTGTTTTTCCTAAACAACATGTTGTCCCTCGAAAAGATTTGGTGTTGCTTGTATGACTAAGCGTGTAGCCTCAAAAGAGAACGCCCAGGAGAGTTTTCTCTCGAAAAAATATGTCAGAATACCACGTTTTAAGGAAATCCCGCATTGTGAGAAATTACCTTGTTTTTCCTAAACAACATGTTTTAACTCGAAAAGCTTTGTTTTGCATGTATGTGTAAGTGTGTAGCCTCAGAGACAACGCACAGGAGAGTTTTCTCTTTAAAGAATATGTAGGAATACCACGTTATAAAGAAATACAGTGTTGCAGAGTAAAGACAAATGCGTACGTATTAGAAATACTTAAAATTTACGAGAAGAAATAATGCATCATGCAAAATTATCTTGTTTTTCCTAAACAACACGTTGTAATTCGAAAAGCTTTGGTGTTGCGTGTATGTATAAGGGTGCAGCCTCAAAAGAGAACACACAGGAGAATTTTCTCTCGAAAGAATATGTAAGAATACCACGTTTTAAGGAAATCCTGCATCTTGCGAAATTATCTTGTTTTTCCTTAACAACACGTTGTAACTCGAAAAGCTTTGGTGTTGCGTGTTTGTCTAAGCGTGCAGCCTCAAAAAAGAATGAACAGGACAATTTTCTCTCGAAAGAATATGTAAGAATACCACGTTATAAGGAAATACAGTGTTGCAGAGTAAAGACAAATACGTACGTATTAGAAATACTTAAACTTTAAGAGAAGAAATAACGCATCGTACAAAATTATCTTGTATTTCCTAAACAACAATTGTAACTAGAAAAGATTTGGTGTTGTGTGTGTGTCTAAACGTGTAGCCCCAAAGAGCACCCACAGGAGAATTTTCTCTCGAAAACATGTCAGAATACCAACTTTTAAGGAAATCCTGCAACGTGCGAAATTATCTTGTTTTTCCTAAAGAACACGTTGTAACTCAAAAACCTTTGGTGTTGCTTTTATGTTTCCACGTATAGCCTCAAAAGAGAACGCATGGGAGAGTTTTCTCTCGAAAAAATATGTCATAATACCATGTTTTTAGGAAATCCTGCATCATGAGAAATTATCTTTTTTTTCCTAAACAACATGTTTTAAAACTAAAAGCTTTGGTGCTGCATGTAGGTCTACGTGTGTAGCCTCAAAAGAGAATGCACAGGTGAGTTTTCTCTCGCAAGAATATGTAAGAATGCCACGTTACAAGGAAATACAGTTTTGCAGAGTAAAGACAAATACGTATGTATTAGAAATACTTAAATTTAGGAGAAGAAATAACGCATCATACAAAATTATCTTGTATTTCCTAAACAACACGTTGTAACTCGAAAAGATTTGGTGTGGCGTATATGTCTATGCCTGTAGCCTCAAAAGAGAACACACAGGAGAATTTTCTCTTGAAAAATATGTCAGAATACCACATTTTAAGGAAATCCCGCATCATGCGAAATTATGTTGTGTTTCCTAAACAACAGGTTGTAACTCGAAATGATTTGGTGTTGCGTGTATGTCTAAGCATGTAGCCTCAAAAGACAATGCACAGGAGAATTTTCTCTCATAAAAATATGTCAGAATACCACGTTTTAAGGAAATCACGCATCGTTGGAAATTATCTTGTTTTTCCTTAACAACATATTTTAACTCGAAAAGCTTTGGTGTTGCATATATGTCTAAGCGTGTAGCCTCAATAGAGAACGCACAGGAGAGTTTTCACTCAAAAGAATATGTAAGAATACCACGTTATAAGGAAATACAGAGTTGCATATTAAAGAGAAATACGTACATATTGGAAATACTTAAACTTTATGAGAAGAAATAACGCATCGTGCAAAATTATCTTGTTTTTCCTAAATAACACGTTGTAACTCGAAAAGCTTTCATTTGGCGTGTATGTCTAAGCTTCTAGCCTCAAAAGAGAACGCACAGGAGAGTTTACTCTCGAAAAAACATGTCAGAATACCCCGTTTTAAGGAATTCGCACTTCGTGCGAAATTATCTTGTTTTTCCTAAACAAAACGTTGTAACTTGAAAAGCTTTGGTGTTGCGTGTATGTCTAAGCATGTAGCCTCAAAAGAGAATGCACAGGAGAGTTTTCTTTCGAAAGAATATGTAAGAATACCACGTTGTAAGGAAATAAAGTATTGCAGATTAAAGACATATACATACGTATTAGAAATACTTAAAATTTATGAGAAGAAATAATGCATCATGCAAAATTATCTTGTTTTTCCTAAACAACACGTTGTAACTCGAAAAGAATTGGTGTTGCCTGTATGTCTAAACGTGTAGCCTCAAAAGAGAACCCAAAGGAGAATTTACTCTCGAAAAAATATGTCATAATACCACGTTTTAAGGAAATCCCGCATCGTGTGAAATTATCTTGTTTTTCCTAAACAACACTTTTTAACTCGAAAAGCTTTGGTGTTGCGTGTATGTCTAAGCGTGTAGCCGCAAAAGAGAACGCACAGGAGAATTTGCTCTCGAAAAAATATGTGAGAATACCACTATATAAGGAAATACATTGTTGCTGAGTAAAGACAAATATGTACGTATTAGAAATACATAAAATTTACGAGAAGAAATAACGCATCGTGCAAAATTATCTTGTATTTCCTAAACAACACGTTATAACTAGAAAATATTTTGTGTTGCATGTATGGTGAAGCATGTAGTCTCAAAAGAGAACACACAGAACAATTTTCTCTCAAAAAATATTTCAGAATACCACGTTTTAAGGAAATCCAGCATCGTGCGAAATTATCTTGTTTTTCCTAAACAACACGTTGTAACTCGAAAAGTTTTGGTGTTGCGTGTATGTGTAAGCATGCAGTCTCAAAAAAGAATGCACAGGAGAGTTTTCTCTCGAAAGAATATGTAAGAATACCACGTTATAAGGAAATACAGTGTTGCAGAGTAAAGACAAATACGTACGTATTGGAAATACTTAAACTTTATGAGAAGAAATATCACATCGTGAAAAATTATCTTGTTTTTCCTAAACAACACATTGTAACTCGAAAAGATTTGGTGTTGCGTGTTTGTATAAGCTTATAGCCTCAAAAGAGAAGGCACAGGAGTGGTTTCTCTCGAAAAAATATGTCAGAATACCACGTTTTAAAGAAATCCCGCATCGTGCGAAATTATCTTGTTTTTCCTAAACAACATGTTTTAACTCGAAAAGCTTTGGTGTTAAGTCTGTGTTTAAGTGTGTAGCCTCAATAGAGAATGCACAGGAGAGTTTTCACTCGAAAGAATATGTAAGAATACCACGTTATAAGGAAATACAGAGTTGTAGAGTAAAGACAAATATGTACATATTGGAAATACTTAAACTTTATGAGAAGAAATAACGCTCTGTACAAAATTATCTTGTATTTCCTAAACAACTAGTTGATATTCGTAAAGATTTGGTGTTGCGTGTATGTCAAAGCATGTAGCTGGAAAAGAGAACGCACAGGAGAGTTTTCTCTTGAAAAAATATGTCAGAATACCACGTTTTAAGGAAATCCAGCATCGTGCGAAAATATCTTGTTTTCCTACACAACACGTTGTAACTCGAAAAGCTTTGGTGTTGCGTGTATGTCTAAGCGTGTAGCCTCAAAAGAGAATGCACAGGAGAGTTTTCACTCGAAAGAATATGTAAGAATACCACATTACAAGGATATACAGTGTTGCAGAGTAAAGACAAATAGGTACGTATTAGAAATACTTAAACTTTATGAAAAGAACGCATCGTGCAAAATTATCTTGTATTTCCTAAACAACACGTTGTAACTCAAAAAGATTTGGTGTTGAGTGTATGTCTAAGCTTGTAGCCTCAAATGATAATGCACAGGAGAGTTTTCTCTCGAAAAAATATGTCAGAATACCTCGTTTTAAGGAAATCCCGCATCGTGTGAAATTATCTTGTTTTTCCTGAAAACACGTAGTAACTCGAAATTCTTTGGTATTGTGTGTATGTCTAAGCGTGTAGCCTCAAAAGAGAACGCACAGGAGAGTTTTCTCTCGAAAGAATATGTAAGAATACAACGTTATAAGGAAATACAGTGTTGCAGAGTAAAGACACCTATATATGTATTAGAAATACTTAAACTTTACTCGAAGAAATAACGCATCGTACAAAATTATCTTGTATTTCCTAAACAACACGTTGTAACTCGAAAAGATTTGGTTCTGCGTGTATGTCTAAGTGTGTAGCCACAAAAGAGAATGCACAGGAGAATTTTCTCTCGTAAAAATATGTCAGAATACCCCGTTTTAAGAATACCTCATTACAAGGAAATACAGTGTTGCAGAGTAAAGACAAATACATAAATATTAGAAATACTTAAACTTTACGAGAAGAAATAATGCAGCATACAAAATTATCTTGTATTTCCTAAACAACACGTTGTAACTTGAAAAGATCTGCTGTTGCGTGTATGACTAAGCATGTAGCCTCAAAAGAGAACACACAGGAGAGTTTTCTCTCGAAAAAATATGTCAGAATACCACGTTTTAAGGAAATCCAGCATTGTGCGAAATTATCTTGTTTTTCCTAAACAACACGTTTTAACTCAAAAAGCTTTGGTGTTGCGTGTATGTGTAAGTGTGTAGCCTCAGAAGAGAATGCACAGGAGAGCTTTCTCTTGAAAGAATATGTCAGAATACCACGTTACAAGGAAAAACAGTGTTGCAGAGTAAAGACAAATACATACGTATTAGAAATACTTAAACTTTACGAGAAGAAATAACGCTCCTTACAAAATTATCTTGTATTTCCTAAACAACAAGTTGAAATTTGAAAAGATTTGGTGTTGTGTGTATGTCTAAGCTTGTTCCCTCAAAAGAGAACGCACAGGAGAGTTTTCTCTTGAAAAGAATATGTCAGAATACCACATTTTAGGGAAATACCACATCATTCGAAATTATCTTGTTTTTCCTAAACAACACGTTGTAACTTGAAAAGCTTTGTTGTTGCGTGTATGTCTAAGCATTTAGCCTCAAAAGAGAACACACAGGAGAGTTTTCTCTCGAAGGAATATGTAAGAATTCCACAGTATAATGGAATACAGTGTTGCAGAGTAAAGACAAATATGTACGTATTAGAAACACTTAAACTTTACGAGAGGAAATAACGCATCATGCAAAATTAACTGGTATTTCCTAAACAACACGTTGTTACTCGAAAAGATTTGGTGTTGAGTGTATGACTAAGCATGTAGCCTCAAAAGAGAACGCACAGAAGAGTTTTCTCTCGAAAAAATATGTCAGAATACCACGTTTCAAGGAAATCCAGCATTGTGCGATATTATCTTTTTTTTTTCATAAACAACACGTTTTAACTCGAAAAGCTTGGGTGTTGTGTGTATGGCTAAGTGTGTAGCCTCAGAAAAGAATGCACAGGAGAGTTTTCTCTCGAAAGAATATGTCTCAATACCACGTTACAAGGAAATACAGTGTCGCAGACTAAAGACAAATACGTACGTTTTAGAAATACTTAAACTTTATGAGAAGAAATAATGCTCCGTAAAAAATTATCTTGTATTTCCTAAACAACTAGTTGATATTCGTAAAGATTTGGTGTTGCGTGTATGTCTAAGCATGTAGCCGGAAAAGAGAACGCACAGGAGAGTTTTCTCTCGATAAAATATGTCAGAATACCACGCTTTAAGGAAATCCAGCATCGTGCGAAAATATCTTGTTTTTCTTACACAACACGTTGTAACTCAAAAAGCTTTGGTGTTGCGTGTATGCCTAAGCATGAAGCCTCAAAAGAGAATGCACAGGAGAGTTTTCACTCGAAAGAATATGTAAGAATACCACATTACAAGGAAATACAGTGTTGCAGAGTAAAGGCAAATAGGTACATATTAGAAATACTTAAACTTTACGAGAAGAAATAACGCATCGTGAAAAATTATCTTGTATTTCCTAAACAGCAGGTTGTAACTCGAAAGATTTGGTGTTGCGTGTATGTCTAAGCTTGTAACCTCAAAAGAGAATGCAAAGGAGAGTTTTCTCTCGAAAAAATATGTCAGAATACCACGTTTTAAGGTAATCCCGCACCGTGCGAAATTATCTTGTTTTCCTAAAAACACGTAGTAATGTAACTCGAAATGCTTTGGTATTGCATGTATGTCTAAGCGTGTAGCCTTAAAAGAGAACGCACAGGAGAGTTTTCTCTCGAAAAAACATGTCAGAATACCCCATTTTAAGGAAATATCTCATCGTGTGAAATTATCTTGTTTTTCCTAAACAACACGTTGTAACTCGAAAAGCTTTGGTCTTAAGTGTATGTTTAAGTGTGTACCCTCAAAGAGAACGCACAGGAGAGTTTTCTCTCAAAAGAATATGTAAGAACACCCCTTTACAAGGAAATACAGGGTTGCATATTAAAGACATATACGTACATATTGGAAATACTTAAACTTTATTAGAAGAAATAAAGCATCGAACATAATTATCTGGTTTTTCCTAAATAACACGTTGTAACTCGAAAAGATTTGGTGTTGCGTGTATGTCTAAGCTTCTAGCCTCAAAAGAGAACGTACAGGAGAGTTTTCTCTCGAAAAAACATGTCAGAATACCTCGTTTTAAGGAAGTCGCTAATCGTGCGAAATTATCTTTTTTACCTAAACAACATGTTTTAACTTGAAAAGCTTTGGAGTTGCGCGTATGTCTAAGCATGTAGCCTCAAAAGAGAACGCACAGGAGCATTTTCTCTTGAAAGAAAATGGAAGAATACCAAGTTCTAAGCAAATACAGTGTTTCAGAGTAAAGACAATTACGTAAGTATTAGAAATACTTAAACTTTACGAGAAGAAATAACGCATCGTACAAAATTATCTTGTATATCCTAAACAACATGTTGTAACCTGAAAAGATTTGGTGTTGCTTGTAAGTCTAAATGTGTAGCCTCAAAAGAGAACCCACAGGAGAATTTTCTCTCCAAAAAATATGTCAGAATACCACGTTTTAAGGAAATCCTGCATCGGGCGAAATTATCTTGTTTTTCCTAAACAACACGTTGTAACTCGAAAAGCTTTGGTGTTGCGTGTATGTCTAAGCGTGTAGCCTCAAAAGATAATGAAGAGGAGAGTTTTCTCTTGAAACAATATGAAAGAATACCACGTTATAAGGAAATACAGTGTTGCAGAGTAAAGACAAATATGTACATATTAGAAATACTTAAAATTTACGAGAAGAAATAATACATCGTACAAAATTATCTTGTTTTTCCTAAACAACACGTTGTAACTAGAAAAGATTTGGTGTTGCGTGTATGTCTAAATGTGTAGCCTCCAAAGAGAACCCACAGGATAATTTTCTCTCGAAAAAATATGTCAGAATTCCACGTTTTAAGGAAATACCGCATCATGCGAAATTATCTTGTTTTTCCTAAACTACACGTTGTAACTCGAAAATCTTTGGTGTTGGAAGAATGTCTAAGCATGTAGCCTCAAAAGAGAACGCACAGGAGAGTTTTCTCTCGAAAGAATATGTAAGAATTCCACGTTATAAGTAAATACAGTGTTGCAGAGTAAAGACAAATATGTACATATTAGAAATACTTAAACTTTACGAGAAGAAATAACGCATCATGCAAAATTATCTTGTTTTTCCTAAACAACACGTTGTAACTCAAAAGATTTGGTGCTGCATGTATGTCTAAGTGTGTAGCCTCAAAAAGAGTTTTCACTCGAAAGAATATGTAAGAATACCACATTATAAGTAAATACACTGTTGTAAAGACACATACGTACATTTTAGAAATACTTAAACTTTACGAGAAGAAATATTGCATTGTACCAAATTATCTTGTATTTCCTAAACAACACGTTGTAACTCGAAAAGATTTATTGTTGCGTGTATGTCTAAACGTGGATCCTCAAAAGAGAACCCACAGGAGAATTCTCTCTAGAAAAAATATATCAGAATACCACGTTTTAAGGAAAACAGGCATCGTGCGAAATTATGTTGTTTTTCCTAAACTACACATTGTAACTCTAAAAGCTTTGGTGTTGCCTGTATGTCTAAACTTGTAGCCTCAAAAGAGAACGCACAGGAGAGATTTCTCTCAAAAGAATATGGAAGAATACCACGTTATAAGGAAATACAGTCTTGCAGAGTAAAGACAAATACGTACATATTAGAAATACTTAAACTTTACTAGAAGAAATAACGCGTCATGCAAAATTATCTTGTTTTTCCTAAACAACACGTTGTAACTTGAAAAGATATTGTGTTGCATGTATGACTAAGTGTGCAGCCTCAAACGAGAACGCACAGGAGAGTTTTCTCTTGAAAAAATATGTCACAATACCAAGTTTTAAGGAAATCCCGCATCGTGAGAAAATATCTTGTTTTGCCTAAACAGCATGTTTTAACTGGAAAAACTTTGGTGTTGTGTGTATGTCTAAGTGTGTATCCTCAAAAGAGAACGCACAGGAGAGTTTTCTCTCGATAGAATATATAAGAATACCACGTTATAAGGAAATACAGTGTTGCAAATTAAGGACAAATTCGTATGTATTAGAAATACTTAAACTTTACGAGAAGAAATAACACATCATGCAAAATTATCTTGTTTTTCCTAAACAAAACGTTGTTACTCGCAATGATTTGGTGTTGCGTGTATGTCTAAGTGTGTAGCCTCAAAAAAGAACACACAGGAGACTTTTCTCTCGAAAAAATATGTCAGAATACCATGTTTTAAGGAAATCCAGCATTGTGCGATATTATCTTTTTTTTCATAAACAACACGTTTTGACTCGAAAAGCTGTTGGTGTTGTATGTATGCCTAAGTGTGTAGCCTCAGAAGAGAATGCACAGGAGAGTTTTCTCTCGAAATAATATATCAGAATACCATGTTACAAGGAAATACAGTGTTGCAGAGTAAAGACAAATACGTACGTATTAGAAATAGTTAAAGTTTATGAGAAGAAATAACGCTCCGTACAAAATTATCTTGTATTTCCTAAACAACAAGTTGAAATTTGAAAATATTGGGAGGTGCGTGTATGTTTAAGCTTGTAGCCACAAAAGAGAACGCACAGGAGAGTTTTCTCTCAAAAAAAATATGTCAGAATACCACGTTTTAAGGAAATCCCGCATCTTGCGAAATTATCTTGTTTTTCCTTAACAACACGTTGTAACTCGAAAATCTTTGGTGTTGCATGCATGTCTATGCGCGCACCCTCAAAAGAGAACGCACAGGAGAATTTTCTCTCGAAAGAATATATAAGAATACCATGTTATAAGGAAATAGAATATTGCAGAGTAAAGACAAATATGTACGTATTGGAAATACTTAAACTTTACGAAAAGAAATAACGCATCATGCAAAATTATCTTGTTTTTCCTAAACAACATGTTGTAACTCGAAAAGATTTGGTGTTACATGTATGTCTAAGCTGGTAGCCTCAAAAGAGAATGCACAGGAGTGTTTTCTCTTGAAAATAATGTCAGAATACCACGTTATAAGGAAATCCTGCATCGTGCGAAATTATCTTGTTTTTCCTAAACAACATGTTGTAACTCAAAAAGCTTTGGTGTTGCGTGTATGTCTAAGTGTGTAGCCTCAAAAGAGAACGCACACGAGAGTTTTCTCTCCAAAAGAATATGTAAGAATACCACGTTACTAGGAAATACAGTGTTGCAGTTAAAGACAAATACGTACGTATTAGAAATACTTAAACTTTACCAGAAGAAATAACACATCATAAAATATTATCTTGTATTTCCTAAACAACACGTTGTAACTCGAAAAGATTTGGTGTTGCGTGTATGTCTAAGCCTGTAGCCTCAAAGGAGAACGCACAGCAGAGTTTTCTCTCAAAAAAATATGTCAGAATACCACGTTTTTAGGAAATCCCGCATCGTGAGCAATTATCTTGTTTTTCCTAAACGTTGTAACTCGAAAAATTTTGGTGTTGCCTGTATGTCTAAGCTTCTAGCCTCAAAAGAGAACGCACAGGAGAGTTTTCTCTCGAAAAAACATGTCAGAATACCCCGTTTTAAGGAAATTGCTCATCGTGGGAAATTATGTTTTTCCTAAACAACACGGTGTGATTTGAAAAGCTTTGGTGTTGCGTGTATGTCTAAGCATGTAGCTTCAAAAGAGAACGAAGAGGAGAGTTTTCTCTCGAAAGAATATGTAAGAATACCACGTAATAAGGAAATACAGTGTTGCAGAGTAGAGACAAATAGATACGTATTAGAAATACTTAAAATTTACGAGAAGAAATAAAGCATGGTGCAAAATTATCTTGTTTTTCCTAAACAACACGTTGTAACTAGATAGTATTTGGTGTTGCGTGTATGGCTATATTTGTAGCCTCTAAAGAGAACCCACAGGAGAATTTTCTCTCGAAAAAATATGTCAGAATACAATATTTTAAGGAAATACCGCATCATGCGAAAATATCTTGTTTTTCCTAAACAACACGTTGTAACTCGAAAATCTTTGGTGCTGCGTTTATGTCTAAGCATGTAGCCTCAAAAGGGAATGCACAGGAGAGTTTTCTCTCGAAAGAATATGTAAGAATTCCACATTATAACAGAAAACAGTGTTGCAGAGTAAAAACAAATAAGTACTTATTAGAAATACTTAAACTTAACGAGAAGAAATATCACATAATGCAAAATCATCTTGTTTTTCCTAAACAACACGTTGTACCTCGAAAAGATTTGGTGTTGTGTGTATGTATAAGGGTGCAGCCTCAAAAGAGAACGCACAGGAGAGGTTTCTCTGGAAAGAATATGTAAGAATACCACGTTTTAAGGAAATCCCGCATCTTGCGAAATTATCTTGTTCTTCCTTAACAACAAACACGTTGTAACTCGAAAAGCTTTGGTGTTGCATGTATGTCTAAGCGTGCAGCCTCAAAAGAGCATGCATAGGAGAATTTTCTCTCTAAAGAATATGTATGAATACCATGTTATAAGGAAATACAGTATTGCAGAGTAAAGACAATTATGTTCGTATTAGAAATACTTAAAATTTACGAGAAGAAATAATGCATCGTGCAAAATTATCTTGTTTTTCCTAAACAACACGTGGTAACTCGAACAGATTTGGTGTTGCATGTATGTCTAAATGTATAGACTCAAAAGAGAACCCACAGGAGAATTTTCTCTCAAAAAAATATGTCAGAATACCATGTTTTAAGGAAATACCGCATAATGCGCAATTATCTTGTTTTTCCTAAACAACACGTTGTAACTCGAAAAGCTTTGGTATTGCATGTATGTCTAAGCGTGTAGCCTCAAAGGAGAACGAACAGGAGAGTTTTCTCTAAAGAATATTTAAGAATTCCACGTTATAACGGAATACTGTGTTGCAGAATAAAAACTAATACGTACCTATTAGAAATACTTAAACTTTACGAGAAGAAATAAAGCTCCGTAAAAAATTATCTTGAATTTCCTAAACAAGAAGTTGAAATTCAAAAAAAATTGGTGTTGCGTGTACGTCTAAGCTTGTAGCCGAGAAAGAGAACACAAATGATAGTTTTCTATCGAAAAAATATGTCAGAATACCACGTGTTAAGGAAATCACGCATCGTGCGAAATTATCTTGTTTTTCCTAAACAACACGTTGTAACTCTAAAATATTTGGTGTTGCGTGTATGTCTAAGCGTGCAGCCTCAAAAGAGAACGCACAGGAGAGGTTTTCCTCGAAAGAATATGTAACAATACTACGTTTTAAGGAAATCCCGCAACTTGCGAAATTATCTTGTTTTTCCTTAACAACACGTTGTAACTCGAGAAGCTTTGGTGTTGCGTGTATGTCTAAGCGTGCAGCCTAAAAAGAGAACGCATAGGAGAATTTTCTCTCTAAAGAATATGTAAGAATACCACCTTATAAGGAAATACAGTGTTGCAGAGTAAAGACAAATACGTACGTATTGGAAATACTTAAACTTTAAGAGAAGAAATAAGTCATCGTGCAAAATTATCTTGTTTTTCCTAAACAACACGTTGTAACTCGAAAAGATTTGGTGTTACGTGTATGTCTAAGCTGGGGGCCTCAAAAGAGAATGCACAGGAGTGTTTTCTTCGAAAAAATATGTCAATATACCACGGTTTAAGGAAATCCCGCATGGTGCGAAATTATTTTGTTTTTCCTAAACAACACATTGTAACTTGAAAAGCTTTGGTGTTGCGTGTATATCTAAGCGTGTAGCCTCAAAAGAGAACGCACAGGCGAGTTTACTCTCCAAAGAATATGTAAGAATACTACGTGATAAGCAAATAGAGTGTTGCAGAGTAAAGACAAATATGTACGTATTAGAAATACTTAAAATGTACGAGAAGAAATAACGCATCATAAAAATTGTCTTGTATATCCTAAACAACACGTTGTAACTCGAAAAGATTTGGTGTTGCTTGTAAGTCTAAATGTGTAGCCACAAAAGAGAACCCACAGGAGAATTTTCCCTCGAAAAATATGTCAGAATACCACGTTTTAAAAAATCCCGCATCATGCGAAATTATCTTGTTTTTCCTAAACAACATGTTGCAACTCGAAATGCTTTGGTGTTGCGTGTATGTCTAAGCGTGTAGCCTCAAAAGAGAATGAAGAGGAGAGTTTTCTCTCGAAAGAATATGTAAGAATATCACGTTATGAAGAAATACAGTGTTGCAGAGTAAAGACAAATACGTAAGTATTAGAAATACTTAAAATTTACGAGAAAAAATAATGCATTGTGCAAAATTATCTTGTTTTTCCTAAACAACACGTTGTAACTCCAAAAGCTTTGGTGTTGCGTGTATGTATAAGGGTGCAGCCTCAAAAGAGAACGCACAGGAGAGTTTTCTCTAAAAGGAATATGTAAGAATACCATGTTTTAAGAAAATCCCGCATCTTGTGAAATTATCTTCTTTTTCCTTAACAACACATTGTAACTAGAAAAGCTTTGGTGTTGGGCGTATGTCTAAGCATGCAGCCTCAAAAGAGAACGCATAGGAGAATTTTCTCTCGAAAGAATATGTAAGAATACCACGTTATAAGGAAATACAGTGTTGCAGAGTAAAGACAAATATGTACGTATTGGAAATACTTAAACTTTAAGAGAAGAAATAAGTCATCGTGCAAAAGTATCTTGTTTTTCCTAAACAACCCGTTGTAACTCGAAAAGATTTTGTGTTACGTGTATGTCTAAGCTGCTGGCCTCAAAAATACGCACTGGAGTGTTTTCTCTCGAAAAAAATATGTCAATATACCACGTTTTAAGGAAATCCCGCATGGCGTGAAATTATCTTGTTTTTCCTAAACAACACGTTGTAACTTGAAAATCTTTGGTGTTGCGTGTATGTCTAAGCGTGTAGCCACAAAAGAGAACGCACAGGCGAGTTTACTCTCGAAAGAATATGTAAGAATACCAAGTGAATAACAAATAAAATGTTGCAGAGTAAAGACAAATACGTACGTATTAGAAATACGTAAAATGTACGAGAAGAAATAACACATCGTTCAAAATTATCTTGTATATCCTAAACAACACGTTGTAACTCGAAAAGATTTGGTGTTGCTTGTAAGTCTAAATGTGTAGCCTCAAAAGAGAACCTACAGGAGAATTTTCCCTCGAAAAAATATGTCAGAATACCATGTTTTAAGGAAATCCCGCATCGTGCGAAATTATCTTGTTTTTCCTAAACAGCACGTTGTAACTCGAAATGCTTTGGTGTTAGGTGTATTTCTAAGCGTGTAGCCTCAAAAGAGAATGAAGAGGAGAGTTTTCTCTCAAAAGAATACGTAAGAATACCATGTTATGAAGAAGTACAGTGTTGCAGAGTAAAGACAAATACGTAAGTATTAGAAATACTTAAAATTTACGAGAAGAAATAATGCATCGTGCAAAATTATCTTGTTTTTCCTAAACAACACGTTGTAACTCGAAAAGCTTTGGTGCTGCAAGTATGTCTAAGCATGTAGCCCCAAAAAAGAACGCACAGGAGAATTTTCTCTCGAAAGAATATGTCAGAATACCACTTTTTAAGGAAATCCCGCATCGTGCGAAATTATCTTGTTTTTCCTAAACAACACGTTGTAACTCGAAATGCCTTGGTATTGCGTGTATGTATAAGCGTGTAGCCTCAAAAGATAACGCACAGGAGAGTTTTCTCTCGAAAGAATATGTCAGAATACCACTTTTTAAGGAAATCCCGCATCGTGCGAAATTATCTTGTATTTCCTAAACAACACGTTGTAACTCGAAAAGATTTGGTGTTGCGTGTATGACTAAGTGTGTAGCCTCAAAAGAGAAGGAACAGGACAGTTTTCCCTCGAAAGAATATGTAAGAGTACCACATTACAAGGAAATAGGGTGTTGTAGAGTAAAGACAAATACGTACGTAGTAGAAATACCTAAACTTTACGAGAAGAAATAACGCATCGTACAAAATTATCTTGAATTTCCAAAACAACACGTTGTAACTCGAAATGATTTGTTGTTGCGAGTATGTCTAAGTGTGTAGCTTCAAAAGAGAAGGCACAGGGCAGTTTTCTCTCGAAAGAATATGTAAGAATACCACGTCACAAGGAAATGGTGTGTTGCAGAGTAAAGAGAAATACCTACGTATTACAAATACTTAAACTTTATGAGAAGAAATAACGCTCCATACAAAATTATCTTGTATTTCCTAAACAACAATTTGAAATTGGAAAGGATTTGGTGTTGCGTGTATGTCTAAGCTTGTAGCCGTAAAAGAGAATGCACAGGAGAGTTTTCCCTCGAAAAAAAAATGTCAGAATACCACGTTTTAAGGAAATCCCGCATCGTGAGATATTATCTTGTTTTTCCTAAACAACACGTTGTAACTTGAAAAGTTTTGGTGTTGCATGTATGTCTAAGTGTGTAGCCTCAGAAGAGAATGCACAGGAGAGTTTTCTCTCAAAAGAATATCTAAGAATACCTCGTAGCACGGAAATACAGTGTTGAAGAGTAAAGAGAAATACGTACGTATTAGAAATACTTAAACTTTAAGAGAAGAAATAACGCATCATAAAAATTATCTAGTATTTCCTAAAGAACATGTTGTAACTCGAAAAGATTTGGTGTTGCGTGTATGCCTAAGCATGCAGAATCACAAGAGAATGAACCGGAGAGTTTTCACTCGAAAAAATATATCAGAATACCACGTTTTATGGAAATCCCGCATTGTGCGTAATTATCTTGTTTTTCCTAAGCAACACATTGTAACTCGAAAAGCTTTGGTGTTGCGTGTATGTCTAAGCGTGCAGCCTCAAAAGAGAATGCACAGGAGAGTTTTCTCTCGAAAGAATATGTAAGAGTACCACGTGGTAAAGAAATTACAGTGTTGCAAAGACAAACACGTACGTATTAGAAATACTTAAACTTTACGAGAAGAAATAACACATCATAAATATTACCTTGTATTTCCTAAACAACATGTTGTAACTCGAAAGCGTGTATGTCTAAGCATGTAGACTCAAAAGAGAATGCACAGGAGAGTTTTCTCTCGGGAAAAATATATCAGAATACCACATTTTAAGGAAATCCTGCATCGTGCGAAATTTACTTGTTTTTTCCTAAACAACATGTTTTAACTCGAAAAGCTTAGGTGTTGCGTGTATGTCTAAGTGTGTAGTCTCAAAAGAGAACCCACAGCAGAATTTTCCCTCGAAAAAATATGTCAGAATATCACGTTTTAAGGAAATAATGCATCATGCGAAATTATCTTGTTTTTCCTAAACAACACGTTGTAACTCGAAAAGCTTTGGTGGTGCGTGTATGTGTAAGTGTGTAGCCTCAAAAGAGAATGCACAAGACAGTTTTCTCTCGAAAGAATATGTAAGAGTTCCACGTTATAACGGAATACAATGTTGCAGAGTAAAGACATATACATACGTATTAGAAATACTTAAACTTTACGATAGAAATAATGCATCATGCAACATTATCATGTATTTCCTAAACAACACGTTGTAACTCGAAAAGATTTGCTGTTGCGTGTATGAACAAGTGTGTATCCTCAAAAGAGAATGCACAGGAGAGTTTTCTCTTGAAAAAAAATGTCAGAATACCACGTTTTAAGGAAATCCAGCATTATACGAAATTATCTTTTTTTTTCCTAGACAATACGTTTTAACTCAAAAAGCTTTGGAGTTGGGTGTATGTCTAAGTGTGTAGCCTCAGAAGAGAACACACAGGAGAGTTTTCCCTAGAAAAAAATATGTCAGAATACCACGTTTTAAGGAAATCCCGCATCGTGTGAAATTATCTTGTTTTTCCTACACAACACGTTATAACTCGAAAACATTTGGTGTTGTGTGTATGTCTAGACATGTAGCCTCAAAAGAGAACCCACAGCAGAATGTTCTCTCAAAAAAATATATCAGAATACCACGTTTTAAGTGTTGCAAAGACAAACACGTACGTATTAGAAATACTTAAACTTTACGAGAAGAAATAACACATCATAAACATTACCTTGTATTTCCTAAACAACATGTTGTAACTCGAAAGATTTGGTGTTGCGTGTATGTCTAAGCATGTAGACTCAAAAGAGAATGCACAGGAGAGTTTTCTCTCGGGAAAAATATATCAGAATACCACATTTTAAGGAAATCCTGCATCGTGCGAAATTTACTTGTTTTTTCCTAAACAACATGTTTTAACTCGAAAAGCTTTGGTGTTGCGTGTATGTCTAAGTGTGTAGTCTCAAAAGAGAACCCACAGCAGAATTTTCCCTCGAAAAAATATGTCAGAATATCACGTTTTAAGGAAATAATGCATCATGCGAAATTATCTTGTTTTTCCTAAACAACACGTTGTAACTCGAAAAGCTTTGGTGGTGCGTGTATGTGTAAGTGTGTAGCCTCAAAAGAGAATGCACAAGACAGTTTTCTCTCGAAAGAATATGTAAGAGTTCCACGTTATAACGGAATACAATGTTGCAGAGTAAAGACATATACATACGTATTAGAAATACTTAAACTTTACGATAGAAATAATGCATCATGCAACATTATCATGTATTTCCTAAACAACACGTTGTAACTCGAAAAGATTTGCTGTTGCGTGTATGAACAAGTGTGTATCCTCAAAAGAGAATGCACAGGAGAGTTTTCTCTCGAAAAAAATGTCAGAATACCACGTTTTAAGGAAATCCAGCATTATACGAAATTATCTTTTTTTTTCCTAGACAATACGTTTTAACTCAAAAAGCTTTGGAGTTGGGTGTATGTCTAAGTGTGTAGCCTCAGAAGAGAACACACAGGAGAGTTTTCCCTAGAAAAAAATATGTCTAAATACCACGTTTTAAGGAAATCCCGCATCGTGTGAAATTATCTTGTTTTTCCTACACAACACGTTATAACTCGAAAACATTTGGTGTTGTGTGTATGTCTAGACATGTAGCCTCAAAAGAGAACCCACAGCAGAATGTTCTCTCGAAAAAATATATCAGAATACCACGTTTTAAGAAAATCCCGCATCGTGCGAAATTATCTTGTTTTCCTAAACAACATGTTGTAACTTGAAAAGCTTTGGTGTTGCTTGTATGTCTAAGTGTGTAGCCTCAAAAGAGAACGCACAGGAGAGTTTTCTCTCGAAAGAATACGTAAGAATACCACGTTATAAGGAATTACAGTGTTGCAGAGTAAAGACAAATATGTACGTATTAGAAATACTTAAACTTTATGAGAAGAAATAATGCATCGTGCAAAATTATCATGTATATCCTAAACAACACGTTGTAACTCGAAAAGATTTGTGGTTGCGTGTATGGCTAAACGTGTAGCCTCAAAAGAGAACCCACAGAAGAATTTACTCTCGAAAACATATGCCAGAATACCATGTTTTAAGGAAATCCCGCATCGTGCATAAATATCTTGTTTTTCCTAAACAACATGTTTTAACTCGAAAAGCTTTGTTGTTGCGTGTATGTCTAAGTGTGTAGCCTCAGAAGAGAATGCACAGGAGAGTTTTCTCTCAAAAGAATATGTAAGAATACCTCATTACAAGGGAATACAGTGTTGAAGAGTAAAGACAAATACGTACGTATTAGAAATACTTAAACTACGAGAAGAAATAACGCATCATACAAAAGTATCTAGTATTTCCTTAACAACATGTTGTAACTCGAAAAGATTTGGTGTTGTGTGTATGTCTAAGCATGTAGACTCAAAAGAGAATGCACAGGAGAGTTTTCTCTTGAAAAAATATGTCAGAATACCACGTTTTAAGGAAATCCCGCATCTTGGGTAATTATCTTGTTTTTCCTTAACAACACATTGTAACTCGAAAAGCTTTGGTGTTGCGTGTATGTCTAAGTGTGCAGCCTCAAAAGAGAATGCAAAGGAGAGTTTTCTCTCGAAAGAACATGTAAGAATACCACGTTATAAGGAAATACAGTGTTGCAGAATAAAGACAAATACGTACGTATTAGAAATACTTAAACTTTACGAGAAGAAAAAAACGCATCGTGCAAAATTATCTTGTTTTTCCTAAACAACACTTTGTAACTAGAAAAGATTTTGTGTTGAATTTATGTCTAAGTGTGTAGCCCCAAAAGTGAACGCACAGGAGAGTTTTCTCCTGAAAAAATATGTATGAATAACACGTTATAAGGAAATACAGTGTTGCAGCCTAAAGACAAATAAGTACGTATTAGAAATACTTAAACTTTATGAGAAGAAATAACGCATCATAAAATAATATCTAGTATTTCCTAAACAACATGTTGTAACTCGAAAAGATTTGGTGTTGCGTGTATGTCTAAGCATGTAGACTCAAAAGAGTATGCACAGGAGAGTTTTCTCTCTTAAAAAATATGTCAGAATACCAAATTTTAAGAAAATCCAGTATCGTGCGAAATTATCTTGTTTTTTCCTAAACAACACGTTTTAACTCGAAAAGCTTTGGTGTTGCTTGTATGTCTAAGTGTGTAGCCTGCGTATAGAATGCATAGGAGAGTTTTGTCTAGAAAGAATATGTCAGAATACCCCGTTACAAAGAAATACAGTGTTGCAGAGTAAAGACAAATACATACATATTAGAAATACTTACACTTTACGAGAAGAAATAACACATCGCACAAAATTATCTTGTATTTCCTAAACAATACTTTTAACTCGAAAAGATTTGGTGTTGCGTGTATTTCTAAATGTGTTTCCTCAAAAGAGAACCCACAGAAGAATTTTCTATCGAAAAAATATGTCAGAATACTACGTTTTAAGGAAATACTGCATCATGTGAAAATATCTTTTTTTTTCCTAAATAACACGTTGTAACTCGAAAAGCTTTGGTGTTGCGTGTATGTCTAAGCGTGTAGCCTCAAAAGAGAACGCACAACAGAGTTTTCTCTCGAAAGAATATGTAAAAATTCCACGTTATAACGGAATAAAATGTTGCAGAGTAAAGTCATATACGTATGTATTAGAAATACTTAAACTGTACGAGAAGAAATAACGCATCGAAAAAATTATCTTGTATTTCCTAAACAACACGTTGTAACTTGAAAAGATTTGGTGTTGCGTGTATGTCTTAAAGTGTAGCCTCAAAAGAGCATGCACAGTAGAATTTTCTCCGAAAAAAATATGTCAGAATACCAAGTTTTAAGGAAATCCTACAACGTGCGAAATTATCTTGTTTTTCTTAAACAACACGTTGTAACTCAAAAAGCTTTGGTGTTGCCTGTATGTCTAATTGTGTAGCCTCAAAAGATAATGCACAGGCGAGTTTTCTCTCACAAGGTATGTAAGAATACCACTTTACAAGGAAATACAGTTTTGCAGAGTAAAGACAAATACGTACATATTAAAAATGCTTAAACTTTACGAGAAGAAATAACGCATCGTACAAAATTATCTTGTATTTCCTAAACAACACGCTGTAACTCGAAAAGATTTGGAATGGCGTATATGTCTAAGCGTGTAGCCTCAAAAGCGAATGCACAGTAGAGTTTTCTCTCAAGAAAATATGCCAGAATACCACGTTTTAAGGAAATCCCGCATCATGCGAAATTATCTTGTTTTTCCTAAACAACACTTTGTAACTCGAAAAGCTTTGGTGTTGCGTGTATGTCTAAGCGTGTAGCCTCAAAAGAGAACGCACAGGAGAGTTTTCTCTCGAAAGAATATGTAAGAATACCACGTTATAAGGAAATATAGTGTTGCAGAGTAAACAAATACAAACGAATTAGAAATACTTTAACTTATGAGAAGAAATAACGCATTGTGCAAAAATATCTTGATTTTCCTAAACAACAGGTTGTAACTCGAAAAGCTTTGGTGTTCCGTGTATGTCTAGGCGTGGAGCCTCAAAGGAGAATGCAGAGGAGAGTTTTCTCTTGAAAGAATATGTAAGAATACCACGTTATAATGAAATACAGTGTTGCAGAGTAAAGACAAATATGTACGTATTAGAAATACTTAAACTTTAGGAGAAGAAATAATGCATTATGCAAAATTAACTAGTTTTTCCTAAACATCATGTTGTAACTCAAAAATATTTGGTGTTGCGTGTATGTCTAAGCTTGTAGCCTCAAAAGAGAACCCACAGGTGAGTTTTCTTTCGAAAAAATATGTCAGAATACCACGTTTTAAGGAAATATCGCATCGTGCGTCATTATCTTGTTTTTCCTAAACAACATGTTATAACTCCAAAAGCTTTTGTGTTGTGTGTATGTCTAAGCGTGTAGCTTCAAAAGAGAATGCACGGGAGAGTTTTCTCTCAAAAGAATATGTAAGAATACCACGTTATAAGGAAATACAGTGTTGCAGAATAAAGACAAATACGTACGTATTAGAAATACTTAAACTTTACTAGAAGAAATAACGCATCGTACAAAATTATCTTTTATTTCCTAAACATCACGTTGTAACTCAAAAAGATTTGGTGCTCTGTGTATGTCTAAACGTGTAGCCTCAAAAGAGAACCAACAGGAGTATTTTATCTCAAAAAAATATGTCAGAAAACCACGTTTTAAGGAAATCCTGCATCGTGCGAAATTATCTTGTTTTTCCTAAACACCATGTTTTAACTCGAAAAGCTTTGGTGTTGCGTGTATGTCTAAGTGTGTAGCCTCAGAAGAGAATGCACAGGAAAGTTTTCTCTCGCAACAATATATAAGAATACCACATTACAAGGAAATACAGTTTTACAGAGTAAAGGCAAATACGTACATATTAGAAATACTTAAACTTTACGAGAAGAAATAACACATCGTGCAAAATTATCTAGTATTTCCTAAACAACACGTTATAACTCGAAAGGTTTTGGTGTTGTGTGTATGTGTAAATGGGTAGCCTCAAAAGAGAAGCCACAGGAGAATTTTCTCTTGAAAAAATTTGTCAGAATATCACGTTTGAAGGAAATCCTTCATCGTGCGAAATTATCTTGTTTTTCCTAAACAACACTTTGAAATATAAAAGCTATGGTGGTGCGTGTATGTCTAAGCATGTAGCCTCAAAAGATAATGCACAGGCGAGTTTTCTCTCACAAGGTATGTAAGAATACCACTTTACAAGGAAATACAGCTTTGCAGAGTAAAGACAAATACGTACATATTAGAAATGCTTAAACTTTATGAGAAGAAATAACGCATCGTACAAAATTATCTTGTATTTCCTAAACAACACGCTGTAACTCGAAAAGATTTGGTGTTGCGTGTATGACTAAGCATATAGCCTCAAAAGAGAATGCACACAGGATAGTTTTCTCTCAAAAAAAATATGTCAGAATACCACATTTTAAGGAAATCCCGCATCGTGAGTTTTCTCTCAAAAGAATATATAAGAATACCACCGTTATAAGGAAATACAGTGTTGCAGAGTAAAGACAAATATGTACCTATTAGAAATACTTAAGATTTACGAGATGAAATAACGCATTGTAACAAATTATCTTGTATTTCCTAAACAACATATTGTAACTCAAAAGGATTTGGTGTTGCGTGCATGTCTAAGAGTGTAGCCTCAAAGGAGAACCCACAGGAGAATTTTCTCTCGATAAAATATGTCAAAATACCACGTTTTGAAGAAATGCCGCATCGTGCGAAATTATCTTGTTTTTCTGAAACAACACTTTGTAACTCGAAAAGCTTTGGTGTTGGGTGTATATCTAAACGTGTAGCCTCAAAAGAGAATGCACAGGAGAGTTTTCTCTCGATAGAATATGTAAGAATACCACGTTATAAGGAAATACAGTGTTGTAGAGTAAAGACAAATATGTACCTGTTAGAAATACTTAAACTTTACGAGAAGAAATAACGCATCGTACAAAATCATCTTGTATTTACTAAACAATACTTTGTAACTCAAAATGATTTGCTGTTGCGTGTATGTCTAAGCGTGTAGCCTCAAAGAGATCCCACAGGAGAATTTTCTCTTGAAAATATATGTCAGAATACCACGTTTAAAGGAAATCCCACATCGTGCGCAATTATCATGTTTTTCCTAAACAACATGTTGTAACTCGAAAAGCTTTGGTGTTGCATGTATGTTTAAGCGTGTAGCCTCAAAAGAGAACACACAGGAGAGTTTGCTCTAGAAAGAATATGTAAGAATACCACGTTATAAGGAAATACAGTGTTGCAGAGTAAAGACAAATACGTACTTTTAGAAATACTTAAACTTTTCAAGAAGTAATAACGCATCATACAAAATTGTTTTGTATTTCCTAAACAACAAGTTGTAACTCGATTAGTTTTGGTTTTGCGTGTATGTCTACACGTGTAGCGTCAAAAGAGAACCCACAGGAGAATTTTCTTTCAAAAAATATGTCCGAACACCACGTTTTAAGGAAATCCCGCATCGTGCGATATTATCTTGTGTTTCCTAAAGAACACTTTGTAACTCGAAAAGCTTTGGTGTTGTTTGTATGTCTAAGCGTGTAGCCTCAAAAGAGAACACAGAGGAGAGTTTCCTCTCTAAAGAATATGTAAGAATACCACATTACAAGGAAATAGAGTGTTGCAGATAAAGACAAATACATACGTATTAGAAATACTTAAACTTTACCGGAAGTAATAACGCATCTTAAAAAATTATCTAGTATTTCCTAAACAACACGTTGTAACTCAAGAAGATTTGGTTTTGAGTGTATGTGTAAGCGTGTAGCCTCAAAAGAGAACCCACTGGAGAATTTTTTCTTGAAATAACATGTCAGAATACCACCTTTTAAGAAAATCTCGCATGGTGCGAAATTATCTTGTTTTTCCTAAACAACACATTTTAACTCAAAAGTTTTGGTGTTACGTGTATATCTAAGCATGTAGCCTCAAAAGAGAATGCACAGGAGAGTTTTCTCTCAAAAGAATATGTAAGAACAACACGTTATAAGGAAATAGTGTTGCAGAGTAAAGACAAATTCGAACGTATTTGAAATACTTAAACTTTACGAGAAGAAATCCCGCATCGTGCAAAATTATCTTGTTTTTCCTAAACAACACGTTGTAACTCGAAAAGATGTGGTGTTGCGTGTATCACTAAGTGTGTAGCCTCAAAAGAGAATGCACAGGAGAGTTTTCTCTCGAAAAATATGTCAGAATACCACGTTTTAAGGAAATCCCGCATCGTGCGAAATTATCTTGTTTTTCCTAAACAACATGTTGTGACTCGAAAAGCTTTGGTGTTGCGTGTATGTCTAAGCGTGTAGCCTCAAAAGAGAACACACAGGAGAGTTTTCTCTCGAAAGAATATGTAAGAATACCACGTTATAAGGAAATACAGTGTTGCAGAGTAAATACAAATATGTACCTATTAGAAATACTTAAACTTTACAAGAAGAAATAACGCATCATAAAAAAATTATATTTTATTTCCTAAACAACACGTTGTAACTCAAAAGGATTTGGTGTTACGTGTATGTCTAAGCGTGTAGCCTCAAAAGAGAACCCACAGGAGAATTTTCTCTCGAAAAAATATGTCAGAATACCACGTTTTAAGGAAATCCCACATCATGCGAAATTATCTTGTTTTTCTGAAACAACACTTTGTAACTCGAAAAGCTTTGGTGTTGCTTTTATGTCTAAGCGTGTAGCCTCAAAAGAGAACACACAGGAGAGTTTTGTCTCAAAAAAATATGTAAGAATAACACGTTATAAGGAAATACAGTGTTGCAGAGTAAAGACGAATAAGTACCTTTTAGAAATACTTAAACTTTACGAGAAGAAATCCCGCATCGTGCAAAATTTATCTTGTTTTTCCTAAACAACACGTTGTAACTCAAAAAGATTTGGTGTTTCGTGTATGTCTAAGCATGTAGTCTCATAGGAGAACCCACAGGAGAATTTTCTCTGGAAAATATATGTCAGAATACCACGTTTTAAGGAAATCCCGCATCGTGCGCAATTATCTTGTTTTTCCTAAACAGCACGTTGTAACTCGAAAAGCTTTGGTATTGCGTGTTTGTCTAAGCGCGTAGCCTCAAAAAAGAACACACAGGAGAGTTTGCTCTCAAAAGAATATGTAAGAATACCACGTTATAAAGAAATACAGTGTTGCAGAGTAAAAACAAATACGTACTTTTAGAAATATTTAAACTTTACGAGAAAAAATAACGCATCGTAAAAAATTGTTTTGTGTTTCCTAAACAACACGTTGTAACTCGATTAGTTTTGGTGTTGCGTGTATGTCTACAAGTGTAGCCTCAAAAGAGAACCCACAGCAGAATTTTCTTTCAAAAAATATGTCAGAACACCACGTTTTAAGGAAATCCCGCATCATGCGAAATTATCTTGTTTTTCCTAAACAACACATTGTAACTCGAAAAGCTTTGGTGTTGCGTGTATATCTAAGCGTGTAGCCTCAAAAGAGAACACACAGGAGAGTTTCCCTCTAAAGAATATGTAAGAATACCACATTACAAGGAAATAGAGTGTTGCAGACAAAGACAAATACGTACATTTTAGAAATACTTAAACTTTACGAGAAGAAATAACGCATCGTACAATATTATCTTCTATTTCCTAAACAACACATTGTAACTCAAAAAGATTTGGTTTTGCGTGTGTTTCTAAGCATGTAGCCTCAAAAAAGAACCCACCGGAGAATTTACTCTCAAAATAATATGTCAGAATACCACGTTTTAAGAAAATTCCGCATCGTGCGAAATTATCTTGTTATTCCTAAACAACACATTGTAACTCGAAAATTTTGGTGTTGCGTGTATATCTAAGCATGTAGCCTCAAAAGAGAACGCACAGGAGAGTTTTCTCTCAAAATAATATGTAAGAATAACACGTTATAAGGAAATACATTGTTGCAGAGTAAAGACAAATTCGAACGTATGTGAAATACTTAAACTTTATGCAAAGAAATCCCGCATCGTGCAAAATTATCTTGTTTTTCCTAAACAACACTTTGTAACTCGAAAAGATTTGGTGTTGCGTGTATGACAAAGCGTGTAGCCTCAAAAGAGAACTCACAGGAGAGTTTTCTCTCGAAAAATATGTCAGAATACCACGTTTTAAGGAAATCCCGCATCGTGCGAAATTATCTTGTTTTTCCTAAACAACAAGTTGAAACTCGAAAAGCTTTGGTGTTGCGTGAATGTCTAAACGTGCAGCCTCAAAAGAGAACACACAGGAGAGTTTGGTCTCGAAAGAATATGTAAGAATACAACTTTATAAGGAAATACAGTGTTGCAGAGTAAAGACAAATATGTACCTATTAGAAATACTTAAAGGTTACGAGGAGAAATAACGCGTCATAAAAATTATCTTGTATTTTCTAAACAACAGGTTGTAACTCAAAAGGATTTGGTGTTGCTTGTATGTGTAAACACGTAGCCTCAAAAGAGAACCCACAGGAGAATTTTGTCTCGAAAAAATATGTGATAATACCACGTTTTAAGGAAATCCCGCATCGTGCGATATTATCTTGTTTTTCCTAAACAACAAGTTGAAACTCGAAAAACTTTGGTGTTGCGTGTCTGTCTAAGCATATAGCCTCAAAAGATAACACACAGGAGAGTTTTCTCTCCAAAGAATATTTAAGAATACCATGTTATATGGAAATACATTGTTGCAGAGTAAAGACAAATACATACATATTAGAAATACTTAAACTTTACTCGAAGAAATAACGTATCGTACAAAATTATCTTGTATTTCCTAAACAACACCTTTTAACTGGAAAAGATTTGGTGTTGAGTGTATGTCTAAGCATGTAGTCTCAAAAGAGAATGCACCGTAGAGTTTTCTCTCGAAAAAATATGTCAAAATACTACATTTTAAAAAAATCCCGCATCTTGCAAAATTATCTTGTTTTTCCTTAACAACACGTTGTAACTCGAAAAGCTATGGTGTTGCGTGTATGTCTAAGCTTGCAGCCTCAAAAGAGAACGCACAGGAGAGTTTTTTCTTGAAAGAATATATAAGAATACCACGTTTTAAGGAAATCCCGCATCGTGCAAAATTATCTTGTTTTTCCTAAACAACACGTTGTAACTCGAAAATCTTTGGTGTTGCGTGTTTTCCAAGCGTGCAGCCTCAAAAGAGAACGCACAGGAGAGTTTTCGCTCGAAAGATTATGTAAGAATACCACGTTATAAGGAAATACAGTGTTGCAGAGTAACGACAAATACGTACGTATTGGAAATACTTAAACTTTAAGAGAAGAAATAACGCATCGTGCATAATTATCTTGTTTTTCCTAAACAATACGTTGTAACTCAAAAAGATTTGGTGTTGCGTGTATGTCTAAGTGTGTAGCCTCAAAGGTGATCCCACAGGAGAATTTGCTCTCGAAAATATATGTCAGAATAGCACGTTTTAAGGAAATCCCGCATCTTGCGCAATTAGCTTGTTTTTCCTAAACAGCACGTTGTAACTCGAAAAGCTTTGGTATTGCGTGTATGTCTAAGCCCGTAGCCTCAAAAGAGAACACACAGGAGAAGTTGCTCTCAAAAGAATATGTAAGAATACCACGTTATAAAGAAATACAGTGTTGTAGAGTAAAGACAAATATGTACTTTTAGAAATACTTAAACTTTACGAGAAAAAATAACGCATCGTACAAAATTGTTTTGTATTTCCTAAACAACACGTTGTAACTGGATTAGTTTTGGTGTTGCGTGTATGTCTACACGTGTAGCCTCAAAAGAGAACCCACAGGAGCATTTTCTTTCAAAAAATATGTCAGAAAACCACGTTTTAAGGAAATCCGGCATCGTGCCAAATTATCTTGTTTTTCCTACACAACATGTGGTAACTCGAAAAGCTTTGGTGTTGCGTGTATGTCTAAGCGTGTAGCCTCAAAAGCGAACACACAGGAGAGTTTCCCTCTAAAGAATTTGTAAGAATACCACATTACAAGGAAATAGAGTGTTGCAGACAAAGACAAATACGTACATATTAGAAATACTTAAACATTACGAGAAGAAATAACGCATCATACAATATTATCTTCTATTTCCTAAACAACACATTGTAACTCAAAGAGGTTTGGTTTTGCATGTGTTTCTAAGCGTGTAGCCTCAAAAGAGAACCCACCGGAGAATTTACTCTCGAAATAATATGTCAGAATACCACATTTTAAGAAAATTCCGCATCGTGCGAAATTATCTTGTTTTTCCTAAACAACACATTGTAACTCGAAAATTTTGGTGTTGCGTGTATGTCTAAGCATGTAGCCTCTAAAGAGAATGCACAGGAGAGTTTTCTCTCAAAAGAATATGTAAGAATAACACGTTATAAGGAAATACGTTGTTGCAGAGTAAAGACAAATTCGAACGTATTTAAAATACTTAAACTTTATGAGAAGTAATCCCGCATCGTGCAAAATTATCTTGTTTTTCCTAAACAACACTTTGTAACTCGAAAATATTTGGTGTTGCATGTATGACAAAGCATGTAGCCTCAAAAGAGAATGCACAGGAGAGTTTTCTCTCGAAAAATATATCAGAATACCACGTTTTAAGGAAATCCCACATCGTGCGAAATTATCTTGTTTTTTCTAAACAACAAGTTGTAACTCGAAAAGCTTTGGTGTTGCGTGAATGTCTCAGCATGTAGCCTCAAAAGAGAACACACAGGAGAGTTTGCTCTCGAAAGAATATGTAAGAATACCACTTTATAAGGAAATACAGTGTTGCAGAGTAAAGACAAGTATGTACCTATTAGAAATACTTAAACGTTACGTGGAGAAATAACGCATCATAAAAAATTATCTTGTTTTTCCTAAGTAACATGTTGTAACTCAAAAGGATTTGGTGTTGCTTGTATGTGTAAACGTGTAGCCTTAAAAGAGAACCCACAGGAGAATTTTGTCTCGAAAAAATATGTGAGAATACCACGTTTTAAGGAAATCCCGCATCATGCGATATTATCTTGTTTTTCCTAAACAACAAGTTGAAACTCGAAAAACTTTGGTGTTGCGTGTCTGTCTAAGCGTATATCCTCAAAAGAGAACGCACAGGAGAGTTTTCTCTCCAAAGAATATGTAAGAATACCATGTTATAAGGAAATACAGTGTTGCAGAGTAAAGACAAATACATACATATTAGAAATACTTAAACTTTACTCGAAGAAATAAAGCATCGTGCAAAATTATCTTGTATTTCCTAAACAACACGTTTTAACTTGAAAAGATTTGGTGTTGTGTGTATCTCTAAGCATGTAGTCTCAAAAGAGATTGCACCGTAGAGTTTTCTCTCAAAAAATATGTCAGAATACAACATTTTAAGGAAATCCCGCATCTTGCGAAATTATCTTGTTTTTCCTTAACAACACGTTGTAACTCGAAAAGCTATGGTGTTGCGTGTATGTCTAAGCGTGCAGCCTCAAAAGAGAACGGACAGGAGAGTTTTCTCTCGAAAGAATATGTAAGAATTACACGTTATAACGTAATACAGTGTTGCAGTGTAAAGACAAATATGTATGTATTAGAAATACTTAAACTTTACGAGAAGAAATAACGCATCATGCAAAATTATCTGGTTTTTCCTAAACAACACGTTGTAACTCGAAAAGATTTGGTGTTGAGTGTATAACTAAGCGTGTAGCCTCAAAAGAGAATGCACAGGAGAGTTTTCTCTCGGAAAAATATGTCAGACTACCACGTTTTAAGGAAATTCAGCATCGTGCGAAATTGTCTTGTGTTTCCTAAACAACATGTTTTAACTTGAAAAGCTTTGGTGTTATGTGGATGCCTAAGTGTGTAGCCTCAGAAGAGAACGCACAGGAGAGTTTTCTCTCGAAACAATATGTCAGAATACCATGTTACTAGGAAATTCAGTGTTGCCGAGTAAAGACAAATACTTACGTATTAGAAATAGTTAAACTTTACGAGAAGAAATAACACTCCATACACAATTATCTTGTATTTCCTAAACAACAAGTTGAAATTCGAAAAGATTTGGAGTTGCGTGTATGTCTAAGCTTGTAGCCGCAAAAGGAGAGTTTTCACTCGAAAAAATATTTGAGAATACCACGTTTTAAGAAAATCCCGCATCTTGCGAAATTACCTTGTTTTTCCTTAACAACACGTTGTAACTCGAAAAGCTTTGGTGTTGCGTGTATGTCTAAGCGTGCAGCCTCAAAAGAAAATGCACAAAAGAATTTTCTCTCGAAAGAATATGTAAGAATACCACGTTATAAGGAAATACAGTGTTGCAGAGTAAAGACAAATACGTACGTATTGGAAATCCTTAAACTTTAGAGAAGAAAAAATGCATCGTGCAAAATTATCTTGTTTTTCCTAAACAACACGTTGTAACTCGAAAAGATTTGGTGTTACGTGTATGTCTAAGCTGGTAGCCTCAAAAGAGAACGCACAGGAGAGTTTTCTCTCGAAAAAATATGTCAGAATACCACATTATAAGGGAATCCCGCATCGTGTGAAATTATCTTGTTTTTCCTAAACAACATGTTATAACTCGAAAAGTTTTGGTGTTGCATGTATGTCTAAGTGTGTAGCCTCAAAAGAGAATGCAAAGGAGAGCTTTCTCTCCAAAGAATATGTAAGAATACCACGTTACAAGGAAATACAGTGTTGCAGGTAAAGACAAATACATACGTATAAGAAATACTTAAACTTTACCAGAAGAAATAACACATCATAAAATATTATCTTGTATTTCCGAAACAACACGTTGTAACTCAAAAAGATTTGGTGTTGCATGTATGTCTAAGCCTGTAGCCTCAAAAGAGAATGCACAAGAGAGTTTTCTCTCGAAAAAATATGTCAGAATACCATGTTTTTAGGAAATCCCGCATCGTGCGGAATTATCTTCTTATTCCTAAACGTTGGAACTCGAAAAGATTTGGTGTTGCGTGTATGACTAAGTTTCTAGCCTCAAAAGAGAACGCACAGGAGAGTTTTCTCTCGAAAAAACATGTCAGAATACCCCGTTTTAAGGAAATTGCTCATCGTGCGAAAGTATCTTGATTTTCCTAAGCAACACGGTGTAACTTCAAAAGCTTTGGTGTTGCGTGTATGTCTAAGTTTGTAGCGTCAGAGGAGAACACACAGGAGAGTTTTCTCTCGAAAGATTATGTAAGAATACCCCGTTACAAGGAAATACAGTGTTGCATATTAAAGACATATACGTACATATTGGAAATACTTAAATTTTATGAGAAGAAATAACGCATCGTGCATAATTATCTTGTTTTTCCTAAATAACATGTTGTAACTCGAAAAGATTTGGTGTTGCGTGTATGTCTAAGGTTCTAGCCTCAAAAAAGAACGCACAGGAGAGTTTTCTCTCGAAAAAACATGTCAGAATACCCCGTTTTAAGGAAATCCCTCATCGTGAGAAATTATCTTGTTTTTCCTAAACAAGACATTTTAACTCGAAAAGCTTTGTGTTGCGTGTATGTGTAATTGTGTAGCCTCAGAAGAGAACGCACAGGAGAGTTTTCTCTCTAAAGAATATGTAAGAATACCACGTTATAAGGAAATACAGTGTTGCAGAGTATAGACAAATACGTACGTATTAGAAATACTTAAAATTTACGAGAAGTAATAATGCATCATACAAAGTTATCTTGTTTTTCCTAAACAACACATTTTAACTCGAAAAGATTTGGTGTTGCGAGTATGTCTAAGCGTGTAGCCTCAAAAGAGAAGACACAGGAGAGTTTTCTCTCGAAAAAATATGTCAGAACACCATGTTTATAGGAAATCCTGCATCGTGCGAAATTATCTTTTTTTTCCTACACAAATTGTTGTAACTCGAAAAGCTTTGGAGCTGCGTTTTTGTCTAAGCGTGCAGCCTCAAATGAGAACACAGAGGACAGTTTTCTCTCAATGGAATATGTAAGAATACCGCGTTATAAGGAAATACAGTGTTGCAGATTAAAGACAAATATGTACATTTTGGAAATACTTAAACTTTACGAGAAGAAATAACGCATTGTGCAAAATTATTTTGTTTTTCCTAAACAACACGTTGTAACTCGAAAAGACTTTGTGTTACGTGTATGTCTAAGGTGGTAGCCTCAAAGGAGAATGCACAGGAGAGTTTTCTCTCGAAAAAAATATGTCAGAATAACACGTTTTAAGGAAATCCCGCAACGTGCGAAATTATCTTGTTTTTCCTAAACAACACGATGTAACTCGAAAAGCGTTGGTGTTGCGTGTATATCTAAGCATGTAGCCTCAAAAGAGAATGCACAGGAGAGTTTTCACTCGAAAGAATATGTCATAATACCACGTTATAAGGAAATACAGTGTTGCAGAGTAAAGACAAATACTTACATATTAGAAATACTTAAACTTTACGAGAAGAAATTATGCATCGGACAAAATTAACTTGTATTTCCTAAACAACACATTGTAACTCGAAAAGATTTGGTGTTGCGTGAATGTCTAAACGTGTAGCCTCAAAAGAGAACCCACAGGAGAATTTTCTTTCGAAAAAATATGTCAGAATACCACGTTTTAAAGAAATCCTGCATCGTGCAAAATTATCTTGTTTTTCCTAAACAACAAGTTTTAATTCGAAAAGCTTTGTTGTTGCTTGTATATCTCAGGGTGTAGCCTCACAAGAGAACGTACAGGAGAGTTTTCTCTCTAAAAAATATTTAAGAATACCACATTTTAAGGAAATCCTGCATCATGGGAAATTATCTTGTTTTTCCTAAACAACATGTTTTAACTCGACAAGCTTTGATGTTGCGTGTATGTCTAAGTGTGTAGCCTCAAAAGAGAATGCACAGGAGAGTTTTCTCTCGCAAGAATATGTAAGAATACCACGTTACAAGGAAATACAGTTTTGCAGAGTAAAGACAAATATGTACTTATTAGAAATACTTAAATTTACGAGAATAAATAACGCAGCGTACAAAATTATCTAGTATTTCCTAAACAACACGTTGTAACTCGAAAAGATTTGGTGTGGCGTGGATGTCTAAGCGTGTAGCCTCAAAAGAGAACACACAGGAGAGTTTTCTCTCAAAAGATAATGCAAGAATAACACGTTACAAGAAAATGTGTTGTAGAGTAAAGACAAATAACTACGTATTAGAAATACTTAAAAATTAAGAGAAGAAATAAAGCATCGTACAAAATTATCTTGTATTTCCTAAACATCACGTTGTAACTCGAAAAGATTTGGTGTTGCGTGTATGTCTAAGCATGTAGCCTCAAAAGAGAATGCACAGGAGAGTTTTCTCTCGAAAAAAAAATATGCCACAATAAGACGATTTAAGGAAATCCTGCATCGTGCGAAATTATCTTGTTTTTCTTAAACAACACGTTTTAACTCGAAATGCTTTCGTGTTGTGTGTATGTCTAAGCATGTAGTCTCAAAAGAGAATGCACAGGAGAGTTTTCTCTCGAAAGAATATATAAGAATACCATGTTATAAGGAAATACAGTGTTGCAGAGTAAAGACAAATACGTACGTAAAGGAAATACTTAAACTTTATGAGAAGAAATAATGCATCATACAAAATTATCTTTTATTTCCTAAACAACATGTTGTAACTCGAAAAGATTTGGTGTTCCATGTATGTCTAAGCATGTAGCCTCAAAAGAGAATGCACTGGAGAGTGTTCTCTCAAAAAAATATGTCAGAATACCACGTTTTAAGGAAATCCCGCATCTTGCGAAATTATGTTCTTTTTCCTAAACAACACGTTGTAACTCGAAAAGCTTTGGTTTTGCGCGTATGTCTAAGCGTCTAGCCTCAAAAGAGAACGCACAGGAGAGTTTTCTCTTGAATGAATATGTGAGAATACCACGTTTTAAGGAAATCACGCATCGTGAGAAATTATATTGTTTTTCCTAAACAACACGTTGAAACACGAAAAGATTTGCTGTTGCGTGTATGTCTAAGTGTGTAGCCTCAAAAGAGAATGCGCAGGAGAGTTTTCTCTCAAAAAAATATGTCAGAATACCACGTTTTAAGGAAATCCCGCATTGTGCGAAATTATCTTTTTTTTTCCTAAACAACACATTGTAACTCGAAAAGCTTTGGTGGTGCTTGTATGTCTAAGCATGTAGACTCAAAAGAGAATGCACAGGAGAGTTTTCTCTCGAAGGAATATGAAAGAATACCACATTATTAGGAAATACAGTGTTGCAGAGTAAAGACAAATACGTACGTATTAGATATACTTAAATTTACGATAAGAAATAATGCATCGTGCAAAATTATCTTGTTTTTCCTAAATAACAACTTGTAACTCGAAATGATTTGGTTTTGCGTGTATGACTAAGCGTGTAGCCTCAAAAGAGAACGCCCACGTGAATTTTCTCTCGAATGAACATGTCAGAATACCACGTTTTAAGGAAAACCCGCATCGTGAGAAATTATCTTGTTTTTCCTAAACAACACATTGAAACACGAAAAGATTTGCTGTTGCGTGTACGTCTAAGCGTGTAGCCTCAAAAGAGAACGCACAGTAGAGTTTTCTATCCAAAAATTATGTCAGAATACCACGTTTAGGAAATCCCGCATCGTGCGAAATTATCTTGTTTTTCCTAAACAACACGTTGTACCTCGAAAAGCTTTGGTGTTGCGTGTACGTCTAAGGATGCAGCCTCAAAAGATAATGCACAGGAGAGTTTTCTCTTGAAAGAATATATAAGAATACCACGTTATAAGGAAATACACTGTTGCCGAGTAAAGACAACTGTGTACGTATTGGAAATACTTAAACTTTAGGAGAAGAAATAACGCATCGTGCAAAATTATCTTGTTTTTCCTAAACAACACGTTGTAACTCGAAAAGATTTGGTGTTGCGTGTAAGTCTAAGCTTGTAGCCTCAAAAGAGAATGCACACGAGTTTTCTCTCGAAAAATATGTCAGAATACCACGTTTTAAGGAAATCACGCATTGTGCGAAATTATCTTGTTTTTCTTAAACAACACGTTGTAACTCGCAAAACTTTCGTGTTGCGTGTATGTCTAAGCCTGCAGCCTCAAAAGAGAACACACAGGAGAGTTTTCTCTCTAAAGAATATATAAGAATACCAAGTTATAAGGAAATACAGTGTTGCAGAGGAAAGACAAATAAGTACTTAAAGGATATTTAAACTTTAAGAGAAGAAATAATGCATAGTACAAAATTATCTAGTATTTCCTAAACAACACATTGTAACTCGAAAAGATTTGGTGTGGCATGGATGTCTAAGCGTGTAGCCTCAAAAGAGAACACACAGGAGACTTTTCTCTCAAAAGAATATGCAAGAATACCACGTTTTAAGGAAATCCCGCATCTTGCAAAATTATCTTTTTTTTTCCTAAAGAACACGTTGTAACTCGAAAAGCTTTGGTTTTGCGTGTATGTCTAAGCGTCTAGCTTCAAAAGAGAACGCACAGGAGAGTATTCTCTCGAAAAAATTTGTCACAATACGACGATTTAAAGAAATCCCGCATTGTCCGAAATTATCTTGTTTTTCTTAAACAACACATAACTCGAAAAGCTTTGGTGTTGCGTGTATGTCTAAGCGTGTAGCCTCAAAAGAGAACGCACAGGAGAGTTTTCTCTCGAAAGAATATATAAGAATACCATGTTATAAGGAAATACAGTGTTGCAGAGTAAAGACAAATACGTACGTAAAGGAAATACTTAAACTTTACGAGAAAAATAATGCATCATACAAAATTATCTTTTATTTCCTTAACAACATGTGGTAACTCAAAAAGATTTGGTGTTGCATGTATGTCTAAGCATGTAGCCTCAAAAGAGAATGCAATAAAGAGTTTTCTCTCGACAAATGTGTCAGAATAGCAGGTTTTAAGGAAATCCCGCATCGTGCGAAATTATCTTTTTTTTCCTAAACAACACATTGTAACTCGAAAAGCTTTGGTGGTGCTAGTAGGTCTAAGCATGTAGACTCAAAAGAGAATGCACAGGAGAGTTTTCTCTCGAAGGAATATGAAAGAATACCACATTATTAGGAAATATAGTGTTGCAGAGTAAAGACAAATACGTACGTATTAGAAATACTTAAACTTTATGAGAAGAAATAATGCATCGTGCAAAATTATCTTGTTTTTCCTAAACAACACGTTGTGACTCGAAAAGATTTGGTTTTGCGTGTATGACTACGCATGTAGCCTCAAAAGAGAACGCCCACGAGAATTTTCTCTCGAATGAATATGTCAGAATACCACGTTTTAAGGAAATCCCGCAACGTGAGAAATTATCTTGTTTTTCCTAAACAACACGTTGAAACTCGAAAAGATTTGGTGTTTCATGTATGTCTAAGCGTGTAGCCTCAAAAGAGAATGCACAGGAGAGTTTTCTATCACAAAATTATGTCAGAATACCACGTTTTTAGGAAATCCCGCAGCGTGCGAAATTATCTTGTTTTTCCTAAACAACACGTTTTACCTCGAAAAGCTTTGGTGTTGCGTGTATGTCTAAGCATGCAGCCTCAAAAGATAATGCACAGGAGAGTTTTCTCTTGAAAGAATATGTAAGAATACCACGTTATAAGGAAATACACTGTTGCAGAGTAAAGATAACTACATACGTATTGGAAATACTTAAACTTTAGGAGAAGAAATAATGCATCGTGCGAAATTATCTTGTTTTTCCTAAACAACACGTTGTAACTCGAAAGGCTTTTGTGTTGCGTGTATGTCTATGCGTGTAAACTCAAAAGACAACGCACTGGAGCGTTTTCTCTCGAAAGAATATGTAAGAATACCACGTTATAAGGAAATACAGTGTTGCAGAGTAAAGACAAATACGTACGTATTGGAAATACTTAAACTTACTAGAAGAAATAAGGCATCGTGCAAAATTATCTTGTTTTTACTAAACAAAACGTTTTAACTCGAAAACATTTGGTGTTGCCTGTATGTCTCTAAACAACACGTTGTAACTCGAAAAGCTTTGGTGTAGCTTGTATGTCTCAGCGTGTATCCTCAAAAGAGAACACACAGGAGAGTTTTCTCTCAAAAAAATATGTCAGAATACCACGTTTTAAGGAAATCCCGCATCGTGCGAAATTATCTTTTTTTTCCTAAACACGATGCAATTCGAATAGCTTTGGTGTTGCGTGTATATCAAAGCGTATAGCCTCAAAAGAGAACGCACAGGAGAGTTTTCTCTCGAAAGAATATGTAAGAATACCACGTTATAAGGAAATATAGTGTTGCAGAGTAAAGACAAATATGTACATATTGGAAATACTTAAACTTTATAAGAAGAAATAACGCATCGTTCAAAATTAACTTGTATTTCCTAAACAACACATTGTAACTCAAAAAGATTTGGTGTTGCATGAATGTTTAAACGTGTAACCTCAGAAGAGAACCCACAGGAGAATTTTCTCTCGAAAAAATATGACAGAATACCACGTTTTAAAGAAATCCTGCATCGTGCAAAATTATCTTGTTTTTCCTAAACAACATGTTGTAATTCGAAAAGCTTTGGTATTGCTTGTATGCCACAGTGTGTAGCCTCAAAAGAGAATGCACAGGAGAGTTTTCTCTCGAAAAAATATGTCAGAATACCACGTTTTAATGAAATCCTGCATCGTGGGAAGTTATCTTGTTTTTCCTAAACAACATGTTTTAACTCGAAAAGTTTGGTGTTGTGTGTATGTCTAAGTGTGTAGCGTCAAAAGAGAATGCACAGGAGAGTTTTCTCTCGCAAGAATATGTAAGAATACCACGTTACAAGGAAATACAGTTTTGTAGAGTAAAGACAAATACATACATATTAGAAATACTTAAACTTACGAGAAGAAATAAAGCATCGTACAAAATTATCTAGTATTTCCTAAACAACACGTTGTAACTCGAAAAGATTTGGTGTGCTGTGGATGTCTAAGCGTGTAGCCTCAAAAGAGAACGCACAGGAGAGTTTCCTTCGAAAGAATATGTAAGAATACCACGTTACAAGGAAATAGAGTGTTGTAGAGTAAAGACAAATACGTATGTATTAGAAATACTTAAACATTAAGAGAAGAAATAAAGCATCGTACAAAACTTTCTTGTATTTCCTAAACAGCACGTTGTAACTCGAAAAGATTTGGTGTTGTGTGTATGTCTAAGCATGTAGCATCAAAAGAGAACGAGCAGGAGAGTTTTCTCTCAAAAAAAATATGTCAGGATACAACGATTTAAGGAAATCCGGCATCGTGCGGAATTATCTTGTTTTTCTTAAACAAAACGTTGTAACTCGAAAAGCTTTGGTGTTGCGTGTATGTGAAATCGTGTAGCCTCAAAAGAGAACGCACAGGAGAGTTTTCCTTGGAAGGAATATGTAAGAATATCATGTGATAAGGAAATATAGTGTTGCAGAGTAAAGACAATTAAGTACTTAAAGGAAATACTTAAACTTTACGAGAAGAAGTAATGCATCATACAAAATTATCATTTATTTCCTAAACAACATGTTGTAACTCGAAAAAATTTGGTGTTGCATGTATGTCTAAGCATGTTTCCTCAAAAGAGAATGCACAGGAGACTTTTCTCTCCAAAAAAATATGTCAGAATACCACGTTTTAAGGAAATCCCTCATCTTGCAAAATTATCTTCTTTTTCCTAAACAACACGTTGTAACTCGAAAAGCTTTGGTGTTGCGTGTATGTCTAAGCATCTAGCCTCAAAAGAGAACGCACAGGAGAGTTTTCTCTCTAAAGAATATGTAAGAATACGACGTTATAAGGAAATACAGTGTTGCAGAGTAAAGACAAATACGTACGTATTAGAAATACTTAAACTTTGTGAGAAGAAATAACACATCGTAAAAAAAAATATCTTGTATTTCCTAAACAACACCTTGTAACTTCAAAAGATTTGGTGTTGTGTGTATGTCTAAATGTGTACCCTCAAAAGAGGATGCACAGGAGAATTTTCTCTCAAAAAAATATGTCAGAATACCACCTTTTAAGGAAATCCTGCATCATGCGAAATTATCTTGTTTTTCCTAAACAACACGTTGTAACTCGAAAAGCTTTGGTGTAGCTTGTATGTCTCAGCGTGTAGCCTCAAAAGAGAACACACAGGAGAGTTTCCTCTCAAAAAAATATGTCTGAATACTACGTTTTAAGGAAATCCTTCATCGTGCGAAATTATCTTTTTTTCCCTAAACAACTTGTTGGAACTCGAAAAGCTTTGGTTTTGAGTTTTTGTCTAAGCGTGCAGCCTCAAAAGAGAATGCACTGAACCGTTTTCTCTCAAAAGAATATGTAAGAATACCACGTAATAAGGAAATACAGTGTTGCAGATTAAAGACAAACACGTACAAATTGGAAATATTTAAACTTTACGAGAAGAAATAACACATCATGCAAAATTATCTTGTTTTTCCTAAACAACTCGTAACTCGAAAAGATTTTATGATGCGTGTATGTCTAAGCTTATAGCCTCAAAGGTAATGCCCAGGAGAGTTTTCTCTCCATAAAATATGTCAGAATACCACGTTTTAAGGAAATCCCGCATCGTGCGAATTTATCTGGTTTTTCCTAAACAACACGATGTAACTCGAAAAGCTTTGGTGTTGCGTTTATGTCTATGCATGTAGACTCAAAAGAGAACGCACAGGAGAGATTTCGCTCGAAAAAATATGTCAGAATACCACCTTTTAAGAAAATCGAGTATCGTGCGAAAGTATCTTGTTTTTCCTAAACAACTTGTTGTAACTCGAAATCCTTTGGTGTTGCGTTTTTGTCTAAGCGTGCAGCCTCAAAAGAGAACGTACAGGACAGTTTTCTCTCAAAACAATATGTAAGAATAGCACGCTATAAGGAAATACAGTGTTGCAGATTAAAGACAAATACGTACATATTGGAAATACTTAAACTTTACGAGAAGAAATAACGCATCGTGCAATATTATCTTGTTTTTCCTAAATAACATGTTGTAACTCGAAAAGATTTTGTGTTGCGTGTATGTCTAAGCGTGTAGCCTCAAAAGAGAACGCCCAGGAGAGTTTTCTCTCCAAAAATATGTCAAAATACCACGTTTTAAGGAAATCCCGCATCGTGCGAAATTATCTTGTTTTTCCTAAACAAAAGGTTGTAACTCGAAAAGCTTTGGTGTTGCTTGTATGTCTCCGTGTTTAGCCTCAAAAGAGAATGCACAGGAGAGTTTTCTCTCGAAAAAATATGTCAGAATACCACGTTTTAAGGAAATCCTGCATCGTGCGAAATTATCTTGTTTTTCCTAAACAACATGTTTTAACTCAAAAAGCTTTGGTGTTGCGTGTATGTCTAAGTGTGTAGCCTCAAAAGAGAACGCACAGGAGAAATTTCTCTCGCAAGAATATGTAAGAATACCACGTTACAAGGAAATACAGTTTTGCAGAGTAAAGACAAATACGTACAAATTAGAAATACTTAACCTTTACGAGAAGAAATAACGCATCGTACAAAATTATCTAGTATTTCCTAAACCACACATTAGAACTCGAAAAGATTTGGTGTGGCGTGTATGTCTAAGCGTGTAGCCTCAAAAGAGAACGCACAGGAGAGTTTTCTCTCGAAAGAATATGTAAGAATACCACGTTACAAGGAAATACAGTGTTGTAGAGTAAAGACAAATAAGTACTTATTAGAAACACTTGAACATTAAGAGAAGAAATAAAGCGTTGTAAAAAATTATCTTGTATTTCCTAAACAACATGTTGTAACTCGAAAAGCTTTGGTGTTGCGTGTATGTCTAAGCGTGTAGCCTCAAAAGAGAACGCACAGGAGAGTTTTCTCTCTAAAGAATATGTAAGAATACAACGTTATAAGTAAATACAGTGTTGCAAATTAAAGACAAATACGTACATATTAGAAATACTTAAACTTTACAAGAAGAAATAACGCATCGTAAAAATTATCTTGTATTTCCTAAACAACACATTGTAACTCGAAAAGATTTGGTGTTGTGTGTATGTCTAAATGTGTAGCCTCAAAAGAGAACACACAGGAGAGTTTTCTCTCGAAAAAAAAAATGTCTGAATACCACGTTTTAAGGAAATCCTGCATCGTGAGAAATTATCATTTTTTCTAACCAACTTGTTTTAATTCGAATATCTTTGGTGTTGCGTTTTTGTCTAAGCGTGCAGCCACAAAAGAGAACGTACAGGACAGTTTTCTCTAAAAAGAATATGTAAGAATATCACGTTATAAGGAAATACAGTAATGCAGATTAAAGACAAATACGTAAAATTGGAAATACTTAAACTTTACGAGAAGAAATAATGCATCGTGCAAAATTATCTTGTTTTTCCTAAACAACACGTTGTAACTCGAAAAGATTTTGTGTTGCGTGTATGTCTAAGCGTGTAGCCTCAAAAGAGAATGCATAGGATAGTTTTCTCTCGAAAAAATATGTCAGAATACCACGTATTAAGAAAATCCAGTATTGTGCGAAAGTATCTTCTTTTTCCTAAACAACTTGTAACTCGAAAACCTTTGGTGTTGCGTTTTTATCGAAGCCTATAGCCTCAAAAGAGAACGCACAGGACAGTTTTCTCTCAAAAGAATATGTAAGAATAGCACGTTATAAGGAAATACAGTGTTGCAGATTAAAGACAAATACGTACATTTTGGAAATACTTAAACTTTACGAGAAGAAATAACACATCGTGCAATATTATCTTGTTTTTCCTAAATAACATGTTGGAACTCGAAAGGATTTTGTGTTGCGTGTATGTCTAAGCTTGCAGCCTCAAAAGAGAACGCACAGGAGAATTTTCTCTAGAAAAATATGTCAGAATACCAAGTTTTAAGGAAATCCCGCATCGTGCGAAATTATCTTTTTTTTCCTAAACAACATGTTGTAACTCGAAAAGCTTTGGTGTTGCTTGTATGTCTCAGCGTGTAGCCTCAAAAGAGAATGCACAGGAGAGTTTTCTCTCGAAAAAGTATGTCAGAATACCACGTTTTAAGGAAATCCTGCATCGTGCGAAATTATCTTGTTTTTCCTAAACAACATGTTTTAACTCAAAAAGCTTTGGAGTTGCGTGTATTTCTAAGTGTGTAGCCTCAAAAGAGAATGCACAGGAGAGTTTTCTCTCGCAAGAATATGTAAGAATACCACATTACAAGGAAATACAGTTTTGCACAGTAAAGACAAATAAGTACAAATTAGAAATACTTAACCTTTACGAGAAGAAATAAAGCATCGTACAAAATTATCTAGTATTTCCTAAACAACACATTGTAACTCGAAAAGATTTGGTGTGGCATGGATGTCTAAGCGTGTAGCCTCAAAAGAGGACCCACACGAGAATTTTCTCTCGAAAAAATATGTCAGAATACCACGTTTTATGGAAATCCAGCATCGTGGGAAATTATCTTGTTTTTCCTACACAACACGTTGTAACTCGAAAAACTTTGGTGTTGTGTGTATGCCTAAGCGTGTAGCCTCAAAAGAGAACGCACAGGAGAGATTTCTCTCGAAAGAATATGTAAGAATACGACGTTACAAGGAAATACAGTATTGCAGAGTAAAGACAAATAGGTACTTAACCTTTACAAGAAGAAATAACGCATCGTCCAAAATTATCTTGTTTTTTCTAAACAACACGTGGTAACTCGAAAAGATGTGATGTTGCGTGTATGTCTAAGCATGTAGCCTCAAAAGAGAATGCACAGGAGAGTTTTCTCTCGAAAGAATATGTAAGAATACCACATTACAAGGAAATACAGTGTTGCAGAGTAAAGACAAATACGTACATATTAGAAATACTTAAATATTAAGAGAAGAAATAAAGCTTCGTAAATTATTATCTTGTTTTTCTAAGCAACACGTTGTAATTCGAATAAATTTGGTGTTGCGTGTATGTCTAAGCTTGTAGCCTCAAAGAGAACACACAGAAGAGTTTTCCCTCGAAAACATATGTCAGAATACCACGTTTTAAGGAAATCCTGCATCGTACGAAATTATCTTGTTTTTTCTAAACAACATGTTGTAACTCGAAAAACTTTGGTGTAGCTAGAATGTCTCAGCGTGTACCCTCAAAAGAGAACACACCGGAGAGTTTTCTCTAGATAAAATACGTCAGAATACCACGTTTTAAGGAAATCCTGAATCGTGCAAAATTATCTTTTTTTTTCCTAAACAACATGTTTTAACTCAAAAAACTTTGGTGTTGCGTGTACGTCTAAGTGTTTAGCCTCAAAAGAGAATGCACAGGAGAGTTTTCTCTCTCAAGAATATGTAAGAATACCACGTTACAAGGAAATACAGTTTTGCAGAGTAAAAACAAATACGTATATATTAGAAATACTTAAAGTTTACAAAAAGAAATAACGCATCATAGAAAATTATCTAGTATTTCCTAAACAACACGTTGTAACTTGAAAAGTTTTGGTGTTGCGTGTATGTCTAAGCATGTAGCCTCAAAAGAGAACACACGGGAGAGTTTTCTCTCAAAAGAATATATAAGAATACCATGTTATAATGAAATACAGTGTTGCAGAGTAAAGACAAATACGTACGTAAAGGAAATACTTAAACTTTACGAGAAAAAATAATGCATCATAGAAAATTATGTTTTATTTCCTAAACAACATGTTGTAACTAGAAAAGATTTGGTGTTACATGTATGTCTAAGCATGTAGCCTCAACAGAGAACGCCCACGAGAATTTTCTCTCTAATGAATATGTCAGAATACCACGTTTTAAGGAAATCCGCATCGTGAGAAATTATCTTGTTTTTCCTAAACAACACGTTGAAACTCGAAAAGATTTGGTGTTGCGTGTATATCTAAGCATGTAGCCTCAAAAGAGAAGGCACAGGAGAGTTTTCTATCCAAAAATTATGTCAGAATACTACGTTTTTAGGAAATCCCGCATCGTGCGAAATTATCTTGTTTTTCCTAAACAACACGTTGTACCTCGAAAAGCTTTGGTTTTGCGTGTATGTCTAAGCATGCAGCCTCAAAAGATAATGCACAGGAGAGTGTTCTCTTGAAAGAATATGTAAGAATACCACGTTATAAGGAAATACACTGTTGCAGAGTAAAGACAACTACATACGAATTGGAAATACTTAAACTTTAGGAGAAGAAATATCGCATCGTGCGAAATTATCTTGTTTTTCCTAAACAACACGTTGTAACTCAAAAAGATTTGGTGTTGTGTGTATGTCTAAGCTTGTAGCCTCAAAAGAGAACGCACAGGAGAGTTTTCTCTCAAAAAATATGTCAAAATACCATGTTTTAAGGAAATCACGCATTGTGCGAAATTATCTTGTTTTTCCTAAACAACACGTTGTACCTCGAAAGGCTTTGGTGTTGCGTGTATATCTATGCGTGTAAACTCAAAAGAGAACGCACAGTAGAGTTTTCTCTCGAAAGAATATGTAAGAATACCACGTTATAAGGAAATACAGTGTTGCAAGTAAAGACAAATAAGTACGTATTAGAAATACTTAAACTTTACGAGAAGAAATACAGCATCATGCAATATTATCTTGTTTTTCCTAAACAAGACATTGTAACTCTAAAAGATTTGGTGTTGCTTGTATGTCTAAGCTTGTAGTCTCAAAAGAGAACGCACAGGAGAGTTTTCTCTCGAAAAAATATGTCAGAATACTACGTTTTAAAGAAATCCCGCATCATGCGAAATTATCTTGTTTTTCTTAAACAGCACGTTGTAACTCGAAAAACTTTGGTGTTGCCTGTATGTCTAAGCGTGTAGCCTCAAAAGAGCACACACAGGAGAGTTTTCTTTCGAAAGAATATGTAAGAATACCACCTTATAAGAAAATACAGTGTTGCAGAGTAAAGACAAATACGTACATATTACAAATACTTAAAGTTTACGAGAAGAAATAATACATCGTAAAAAAATATCTTGTATTACGTAAACAACTCATTGCAACTCGAAAAGATTTGGTGTTGTGTGTATGTCTAAGCTTGTAGCCTCAAAAGGGGATGCACAGGAGAATTTATTCCCAAAAAATATGTCAGAATACCACGTTCTAAGGAAATCCTGCATCGTGTGAAATTATCTTGTTTTTCCTAAAGAACACATTGTAACTCGAAAAGCTTTGGTGTAGCTTGTATGTCTCAGCGTGTAGCCTCAAAAGAGAACACACAGGAGAGTTTTCTCTCGAAAAAAATCTGTCAGAATACCAGATTTTAAGGAAATCCTTCATCGTGCGAAATTATCATTTTTTCTAAACAACTTGTTTTAACTCGAAAAAGCTTTGGTGTTGCGTTTTTGTCTAAGCGTGCAGCCTCAAAAGAGAACGCACAGGACAGGTTTCTCTCAAAAGAATATGTAAGAATACCATGTTACAAGGAAATACAGTGTTGCCGATTAAAGACAAATACGTACTTATTTGAAATACTTAAACTTTACGAGAAGAAATAACGCATCGTTCAAAATTAACTTGTTTTGCCTATTAACACGTTGTACCTCGAAAAGATTTTGTGTTACATGTATGTCTATGTTTGTAGCCTCAAAAGAGAACGCACAGGAGAGTTTTCTCTCGAAAAATATGTCAGCATGCCACGTTTTAAGGAAATACCGCATCGTGCGAAATTATCTTGTTTTTCCTAAACAACACGTTGTAACTCGAAAAGCTTTATTGTAGCTTGTTTGTCTCAGCGTGTAGCCTCAAAAGAGAATGCACAGGAGAGTTTTCTCTCGAAAGAATATGTAAGAATACCACGTTATAAGGAAATACAGTGTTGCAGAGTAAAGACAAATACATACGTATTAGAAATACTTAAACTTTATTAGAAGAAATAACGGATAGTAAAAAATTATCTTGTATTTCCTAAACAACACGTTGAAACTCGAAGAGATTTGGTGTTGTGTGTAGGTCTAAATGTGCAGCCTCAAAAGAGAACCCACAGGAGAATTTTCTCTCGAAAAAATATGTCAGAATACCACGTTTTAAAAAAATGCTGCATTGTGCGAAAATATCTTGTTTTTCCTAAACAACACGTTGTAACTCGAAAGCTTTGGTGTTGCGTGCATGTGTAAGTGTGTAGCCTCAAAAGAGAACGCACTGGAGAGTTTTCTCTCGAAAAAATACGTCAGAATACCACGTTTTATAAAAATCTCGAATCGTGCGAAATTATCTTTTTTTTCCTAAACAACTTGTTTTAATTCAAAAAGCTTTGGTGTTGCGTTTTTGTCTAAGCGGGCAGCCTCAAAATAGAATGCACAGGAGAGTGTTCTCTCGAAGGAATATGTAAGGATACCACGTTACAAGGAAATACAGTGTTGCAGAGTAAAGACAAATACGTACGTATTGGAAATACTTAACCTTTACGAGAAGAAATAATGCATTGTGCAAAATTGTCTTGTTTTTCATAAACAACACATTGTAACTCGAAAAGATTTGGTGTTGCGTGTATGTCTAAGCTTGTAGCCTCAAAAGAGAATGCACAGGAGAGTTTTCTCTTGAAAAAATATGTCAGAATACCACGTTTTATGGAAATCCTGCATCCTGCGAAATTATCATGTTTTTCCTAAAGAAGAGGTTGTAACTAGAAAAGCTTTGGTGTAGCTTGTATGTCTCAGCATGTAGCCTCAAAAGAGAACACACAGGAGAGTTTTCTTTCGAAAAAATATGTCAGAATACCACGTTTTAAGGAAATCCTGCATCGTGCGAAATTATCTTTTTTTTTTCCTAAAAAATATGTTGTAACTTGAAATGCTTTGGTGTTGCGTGTATGTCTAAGAGTGTAGCCTCAAAAGAGAATGCACAGGAGAGATTTCTCTCGCAAGAAATTTTAAGAATACCACATTACAAGGAAATACAGTTTTGCCGATTATAGCAAATGCGTACCTATTAGAAATCCTTAAACTTTTCAAGAAGAAATAACGCATTGTACAAAATTATCTAGTATTTCCTAAACATCACGTTTTAACTCGAAAAGATTTGGTATGGCATGTATGTCTAAGCAAGTAGCCTCAAAAGAGAACGCACAGGAGAGTTTTCTCTCGAAAGAATATGTCATAATACCACGTTTTAAGGAAATCCCGCATCGTGCGAAATTATATTGTTTTTCTTAAACAACACGTTGTAACTCGAAAAGCTTTGGTGTTACGTGTATGTCTAAGCATGTAGCCTTAAAAGAGAACAATCAGGAGAGTTTTCTCTTGCAAGAATATGTAAGAATACCACGTTATAAGGAAATACAGTGTTGCAAGAGTAAAGACAAATACTTTCGTATTAGAAATACTTAAACTTTACGAGAAGAAATAAAGCATCGTGTAAAATTATCTTGTTTTTCCTAACAACACGTTGTAACTCGAAAGATTTGGTGTTGCATGTATGTCTAAGCATGTAGCCTCAAAAGAGTATGCACAGGACAGTTTTCTCTGAAAAAAATGTCAGAATTCCAAGTTTTAACGACATCCTGCATTGTGCGAAATTATCTTGTTTTTCCTTATCAACATATTTTAATTCGAAAATCATTGGTGGTGCGTGTATGTCTAAGCGTGTAGCCTCAAAAGAGAATGCACAGGAGAGTTTTCTCTCGAAAGAATATGTAAGAATACCACGTTACAAGGAAATACAGTGCTGCGGTGTAAAGACAAATACATACATATTAGAAATACTTAAACTTTACGAGAAGAAATAACGCATCATACAAAATTATCTTGTATTTCCTAACCAACACGTTGTAACTCGAAAAGATTTGGTGTTGCATGTATGTCTAAGCTTGTAGCCTCAAAAGAGAAGGCAGAGGAGAATTTTCTCTCGAAAAAATATGTCTGAATACCACGTTTTAAGAAAATCCCGCATCGTGCGAAATTATCTTGTTATTTGTAAACAACACGTTGTAACTCGAAAAGCTTTGGTGTTGCTTGTATGTCTCAGCATGTAGCCTCAAAAGAGAACGGACAGGAGAGTTTTCTCTCGAATGAATATGTAAGAATACCACGTTATCAGGAAATACAGTGTTGCAGATTAAAGACAAATACGTACATATTAGAAATACTTAAACATTTCGAGAAGAAATAATGCATCATACAAAATTATCTAGTATTTCATAAACAACGCGTTGTAACTCAAAAACAATTGGTGTTGTGTATGTCTAAACGTGTAGCCCCAAAAGAGAACCCACAGGAGAATTTTCTCTCGAAAAAAATATGTCAAGATACCACGTTTTAAGGAAATCCTGCATCGTGAGAAATTGTCTTGTTTTTCCTAAACAACACGTTGTAACTCGAAAAGCTTTGGTGTTGTGTGTATTTCTAAGCCTGTAGCCTCAAAAGAGAATGCACAGGAGAGTTTTCTCTCGAAAAAATATGTCAGAATTCCACATTTTAAGGAAATCCTGCATCGTGCGAAATTATCTTTTTTTTTTCTAAACAACTTGTAAATCGAAAACCTTTGGTGCTGCATTTTTGTATAAGCATACAGCCTCAAAAGAGAACGCACAGAAGAGTTTTATCTCAAAAGAATATGTAAGAATACCATGTTATAAGGAAATACAGGGTTGCAAGAGTAAAGACAAATACTTACGTATTAGAAATACTTAAACTTTATGAGAAGAAATAAAGCATCGTGTAAAATTATCTTGTTTTTCCTAACAACACGTCGTAACTCGAAAAGATTTGGTGTTGCATGTATGTCTAAGCATGTAGCCTCAAAAGAGTACGCACAGGACAGTTTTCTCTCAAAAAAAAATATGTCAGAATACCACCTTTTAACGACATCCTGCATCGTGCGAAATTATCTTGTTTTTCCTTAACAACATATTTTAACTCGAAAATCTTTGGTGGTGCGTGTATGTCTAAGCGTGTAGCCTCAACAGAGAATGCACAGGAGAGTTATCTCTTGAAAGAATATGTAAGAATACCACGTTACAAGGAAATACAGTGCTGCAGAGTAAAGACAAATACATACATATTAGAAATACTTAAACTTTAGGAGAAGAAATAACGCATCGTACAAAATTATCTTGTATTTCCTAAAAAACATGTTGTAACTCGAAATGATTTGGTGTTGCATGTATGTCTAAGCTTGTAGCCTCAAAAGAGAATGCACAGGAGAATTTTTCTCGAAAAAATATGTCTGAATACCACGTTTTAAGGAAATCCTGCATCGTGCGAAATTATCTTGTTATTCGTAAACAACACGTTGTAACTCGAAAAGCTTTGGTGTTGCTTGTATGTCTCAGGGTGTAGCCTCAAAAGAGAATGGACAGGAGAGTTTTCTCTCGAAAAAATATCTCAGAGTACCACGTTTTAAGGAAATCCTGTATCGTGCGAAATTATGCTGTTTTTCCTAAACAACACGTTTTACCTCGAAAAGCTTTGGTGTTGTGTGTACGTTTAAATGTGTAGCCTAAAAAGAGAATGCACAGGAGAGATTTCTCTCGCAAGAATATGTAAGAATACCACGTGTCAAGGAAATACAGTTTTGCAGAGTAAAGACAAATACGTACATATTAGAAATACTTAAACTTTACGAGAAGAAATAACGCATCATACAAAATTATCTTGTATTTCCTAAACAACACGTTGTAACTCGAAAAGATTTGTTGTGGCGTGTATGTCTAAGCGTGTAGCCTCAAAAGAGAATGCACAGGAGAGTTTTCTCTCGAAAAAATATGTCAAAATACCACGTTTAAGGAAATCCTGCATCGTGTGACATTATCTTGTTTTTCCTAAACAACACGTTGTAACTCGAAAAGCTTTGGTGTTGCTTGTATGTCTCAGCGTGTAGCCTCAAAAGAGAATGCACGGGAGAGTTTTCGCTCGAAAAAATATGTCAGAATACAAAGTTTTAAGGAAATCTTGCATCGTGCAAAATTATCTTTTTTTTCCTAACCAACTTGTTGTACCTCAAAAAGCTTTGGTGTTGCATTTTTGTCTAAGCGTGCACCCTCAAAAGAGAATGAACAGGAGTGATTTCTCTCGAAAGAATATGTAAGTATTTGACGTTATAAGGAAATAGAGTGTTGCAGAGTAAAGACAAATACGTACATATTGGAAATACTTAGACTTTACAAGAAAAAATAACGCATTGTATTACGTGTATGTCTAAGCTTGTAGCCTCAAAAGAGAATGCACAGGAAAATTTACTCTAGAAAAAAAATGTCAGAATACCACGTTTTAAGAAAATCCCGTATAGTGCAATATTATCTTGTTTTTCCTAAACAACACATTGTAACTCGAAAAGCTTTGGTGTTGCGTTTTTGTTTAAGCATGCAGCCTAAAAGCGAAAGCACAGGAGAGTTTCCTCATGAAAGAATATGTAAGAATACCACGTTATTAAGAAATAAAGTGTTGCAGAGTAAAGACAAATACGTACATATTGGAAATTCTTAAACTTTATGAGAAGAAATAACGCATCGTACAAAGTTATCATGTACTTCCTAAACAACATGTTGTAACTCGAAAAGATTTGGTGTTGTGTGTAAGTCTAAGCGTGCAGCCTCAAAGGAGAACGCACAGGAGAGTTTTCACTCGAAAAAAATATGTCAGAATACCACGTTTTAAGGAAATCCTGCATCGTGCGAAATTATCTTGCTTTTCTTAAACAACACGTTGTAACTCGAAAAGTTTTTGGTGTTCCGTCTATGTCTACGCGTGTAGGTTCAAAGGAGAACGCACAGGAGAGTTTTCTCTCGAAAGAATACGTAAGAATACCACGTTATAAGGAAATACAGTGTTGCAGAGTAAAGACAAATACGTATGTATTAGAAATACTTAAACTTTACGAGAAGAAATAATCCATCGTAAAAATTATCTTGTATTTCCTAAATAACACGTTGTAACTAGAAAAGATTTGGTGTTGTGTGTATGTGTAAATGTGTAGCCTCAAAAGAGAACCCACAGGAGAATTTTCTCTCGAAAACATATGTCAGAATACCACGTTTTAAAGAAATCCTGCATCATGAGAAATTATCTTGTTTTTCCTAAACAACATGTTGTAACTCGAAAAGCTTTGGTGTTGCCTGTATGTCTAAGCGTGTAGCCTCAAAAGAGAACGCACAGGAGAGTTTTCTATCGAAAAAAATATGTCAGAATACCACGTTTTAAGGAAATCCTGCATCGTGCGAAATTATCTTGTTTTTCTTAAACAACATGTTTTAACTCGAAAAGCTTTGGTGTTGTGTGTATGTCTAAGTGTGTAGCCTCAAAAGAGAATGCACAGGAGACTTTTCTCTTGCAAGAATATGTAAGAATACCACGTTACAAGGAAATACAGTTTTGCAGAGTAAAGACAAATATATACCTATTAGAAATACTTAAAAACTTTACGAGAAGAAATAACGCATCGAACAAAATTATCTTGCATTTCCTAAAAAACACATTGTAACTCGAAAAGATTTGTTGTGGCGTGAATGTCTAAGCGTTTAGCCTCAAAAGAGAAGGCACAGAAGAGTTTTCTCTTGAAAGAATATGTAAGAATACCACATTATATGGAAATACAGTGTTGCAGAGCAAAGACAAATACGTACAAATTAAAAATACTTAAACTTTACGAGAAGAAATGATGCATCATAAAAAATTATCGTGTATTTCCTAAAAAACACGTTGTACCTCGAAAATATTTAGTGTTGTGTGTATGTCTAAATGTGTAGCCTCAAAAGAGAACCCACAGAAGAATTTTCTCTCGAAAAAATATGTCAGAAAACCACGTTTTAAGGAAATCTTGCATCGTGCGAAATTATCTTGTTTTTCCTAAACAACACGTTGTAACTCGAATAGCTTTGGTGTTGCGTGTATGTCTAAGCGTGTAGCATCAAAAGAGAACGCACAGGAGAGTTTTTTCTAGAAAAAAAAATATGTCAGAATACCACGTTTTAAGGACATCCTGCATCGTGCGAAATTATCTTGTTTTACCTAAACAACACGTTGTAACGCTTAAAGCTTTGGTGTTGCGTGTATGTCTAAGTGTGTAGCTTCAAAGGAGAACGTACAGGAGTGTTTTCTCTGGAAAGAATAGGTAAGAATACCACGTTATAAGGAAATACAGTGTTGCAAGTAAAGACAAATACGTACGAATTAGAAATACTTTAACTTTACGAGAAGAAATAAAGCATCATGCAATATTATCTTGTTTTTCCTAAACAAGACGTAGTAACTCTAAAAGATTTGGTGTTGCGTGTATGTCTAAGCTTGCAGCCTCAAAGGAGTACGCACAGGAGAGTTTTCTCTCGAAAAAAAATGTCAGAATACCACGTTTTAAGGAAATACCGCATCGTGCGAAATTATCTTGTTTTTCCTAAACAACACGTTGTAACTCGAAAGCTTTCGTGTAGCTTGTATGTCTGAGCGTGTAGCCTCAGAAGAGAATGCACAGGAGAGTTTTCTCTCGAAAGAATATGTAAGAATACCACGTTATAAGGAAATTCAGTGTTGCAGAGTAAAGACAAATACGTACGTATTAGAAATACTTAAACTCTACTAGAAGAAATAATTATCTTGAATTTCCTAAACAACACGTTGTAATTCGAATAGATATGGTGTTGTGTGTAGGTCTAAATGTGCAGCCTCAAAAGAGAACCCACAGGAGAATTTTCTCTCGAAAAAATATGTCAGAATACCAAGTTTTAAAAAAATGCTGCATGGTGCGATATTATATTGTTTTTCCTAAACAACACGTTGCAACTTGAAAAGCTTTGGTGTTGCGTGCATGTGTAAGTGTGTAGCCTCAAAAGAGAACGCACTGGAGAGTTTTCTCTCGAAAAAATATGTCAGAGTACCACGTTTTATGAAAATCTCGAATCGTGCGAAATTATCTTCTTTTTCCTAAACAACTTGTTTTAATTCAAAAAGCTTTGGTGTTGAGTTTTTGTCTAAGCGGACAGCCTCAAAATAGAATGCACAGGAGAGTGTTCTCTCGAAGAAATATGTAAGAATACCACGTTACAAGGAAATACACTGTTGCAAGTAAGGACAAATACATACGTATTGGAAATACTTAAACTTTACGAGAAGAAATAACGCATTGTGCAAAATTATCCTGTTTTTCCTAAACAACACGTTGTAACTCGAAAAGCTTTGGTGTTGTGTGTATGTCTAAGCGTGTACCCTCAAAAGAGAACGCACAGGAGAGTTTTCTCTCAAAAAAATATGTCAGAATACCACGTTTTAAGAAAATCCCGTATTGTGCGAAATTATCTTGTTTTTCCTAAACAACTTGTTGGAAATCGAAAAGCTTTGGTGTTGCGTTTTTGTCTAAGAAAGCAGCCTCAAAAGAGAACGCACAGGAGAGTTTTCTCTCGAAAGAATATGTAAGAATACCACGTTATATTGAAATATAGTGTTGCAGAGTAAAGACAAATACGTACATATTGGAAATACTTAAACTTTAAGAGAAGAAATAACACATCGTGCAAAATTTTCTTGTTTTTCTTAAACAACACGTTGTAACTCGAAAAGATTTGGTGTTGTGTGTATTTCTAAACCTGTAGCCTCAAAAGAGAATGCACAGGAGAGTTTTCCCTCAAACAAATATATCAGAATACCACGTTTTAAGGAAATCTGCATCGTGAGAAATTATCTTGTTTTTCCTAAACAACACGTTGTAACTCGAAATGCTTTGGTGTAGCTTGTATGTCTCAGTGTGTAGCCTCAAAAGAGAATGCACAGGAGAGTTTTCTCTCCAAAGAATATTTAAGAATACCACATTATAAGGAAATACAGTGTTACAGAGTAAAGACAAATACTTACTTATTAGAAATACATAAACTTTACGAGAAGAAATAACGCATCGTACAAAATTAACTTGTATTTCCTAAACAACACCTTGTACCTCGAAATGATTTGGTGTTGTGTGTATGTCTAAATGTGTAGCCTCAAAAGAGAAACCACTGGAGAATTTTCTCTCGACAAAATATGTCAGAATACCATATTTTAAGGAAATCCTGCATCGTGCGAAATTATCTTGTTTTTCCTAAACAACACGTTACAACTCGAAAAGCTTTGGTGTTGCCTGTATGTCTAAGCGTGTACCCTCAAACGAGCATGCACAGAAGAGTTTTCTCTCGAAAAAATATGTCAGAATACCACGTTTTAAGAAAATCCCCTATCGTGCGAAATTATCTTGTTTTTACTAAACAACTTGTTGTAACTCGAAAAGCTTTGGTGTTGCGTTTTTGTCTAAGCATGCAGTCTCAAAAGAGAACACACAGGAGAGTTTTCTCTCGAAAGAATATGTAAGAATACCATGTTATAAGAAAATATAGTGTTGCTGAGTAAAGACAAATACGTACGTATTTGAAATACTTATACTTTACGAGAAGAATTAAAGCATCGTTCAAAATTATCTTGTTTTTCCTAAATAACACGTTGTAACTCGAAAGGATTTGGTGTTGCCTGTATGTCTAAATGTGTAGCCTCAAAAGAGAACCCCCAGGAGAATTGTCTCTCGACAAAATATGTCAGAATACCACATTTTAAGGAAATCCCGCATCATGCAAAATTATCTTTTTTCCCTAAACAACACGTTGTAACTTTAAAATCTATGGTGATGCGTGTATGTCTAAGCGTGTAGCCTCAAAGGAGAATGCACAGGAGAGTTTTCTCTCGAACGATAATGTAAGAATACCACGTTACAAGGAAATACAGTGTTGCAGAATAATGACAAATACGTACGTATTAGAAATACTTAAACTTTACGAGAAGAAATAACTCATCATACAAAATTACTTTGTATTTCCTAAACAACACGTTGTAACTCGAAAAGATTTAGTGTTGCATGTATGTCCAAGAATTTAGCCTCAAAAGAGAACGCATAGGACAGTTTTCTGTCAAAAAATATGTCAGAATACCACGTTTTAAGGAAATCCCCAATCGTGTGAAATTATCTTGTTTTTCTTAAACAACACATTCTAACTCGAAAAACTTTTTTGTTGCGTTTATGTCTAAGAATGTATCCTCAAAAGAGAATGCACAGGAGAGTTTACTCTCGAAAGAATATGTAAGAATACCACGTTATAATGAAATACAGTGTTGCAGAGTAAAGACAAATACTTACTTATTAGAAATACTTAAAATTTACGAGAAGAAATAACACATCGTACAAAATTAACTTGTATTTCCTAAACAACACGTTGTAAGTCGAAAAGATTTGGTGTTGCGTGTATGTCTAAACGTATAACCTCAAAAGAGAACCCACAGGAGAATTTTCTCTCGAAAAAATATGTCAGAATACCACATTTTAAGGAAATCCTACATCGTGCAAAATTATCTTGTTTTTCATAAACAGCATGTTTTAACTCGAAATGCTTTGGTGTTGCTTGTATGTTTCAGCGTGTAGCCTTAAAAGAGAACGCACAGGAGAGATTTCTGTCAAAAAAATATGTCAGATTACCACGTTTTAAGGAAATCCCGCATAGTGCAAAATTATTTTGTTTTCGTAAACAACACATTGTAATTCGAAAAGATTTGGTGTTGCCTGTATGTCTAAACGTGTAGCCTCAAAAGAGAACCCACAGGAGAATTTTCTCTCAACAAAATATGTCAGAATACCACCTTTTAAGGAAATCCCACATCATGTGAAATTATCTTTTTTCCTTAAACAACACGTTGTAACTCGAAAATCTATGGTGATGATTGTATGTCTAAGCGTGTAGCCTCAAAAGAAATGCACAGGAGAGTTTTCTCTTGAAAGAATATGTAAGAATACCACATTACAAGGAAATACAGTGTTGCAGAGTAAAGACAAATACGTACGTATTAGAAATACTTAAACTTTACGAGAAGAAATAACTCATCGTACAAAATTACCTTGTATTTCCTAAACAACACGTTGTAACTCGAAAAGATTTGGTGTTGCATATATGTCCAAAAATTTAGCCTCAAAGGAGAACGCACAGGATAGTTTTCTGTCGAAAAAAATATGTCAGAATACCACGTTTTAAGGAAATACCCCATCGTGCGAAATTATCTTGTTTTTCTTAAACAACACATTCTAACTCGAAAAGCTTTTTTGTTGCGTGTATGTCTAAGCATGTATCCTCAAAAGAGAATGCACAGGAGAGTTTACTCTCGAAAGAATATGTGAGAATCCCACGTTATAATGAAATACAGTGTTGCAGAGTAAAGACAAATACGTACGTATTAGAAATACTTAAACTTTACGAGAAGAATAACGCATCGTAAAAAAATTATCTTGTATTTCATGAACAATATGTTGTAACTCGAAAGGATTTGGTGTTGTGTCTATGTCTAAATATGTAGCCTCAAAAGAGAACCCACAGGAGTATTTTCTCTCGAAAAAATATGTCAGAAAACCACGTTTTAAGGAAATCCTGCATCGTGCGAAATTATCTGGTTCTTCCTAAACAACACGTTGTAACTCGAAAAGCTTTGGTGTTGCGTGTATGTCTAAGCGTGTACCCTCAAAAGAGAATGTACAGGAGAGTTTTCTCTCGAAAAAATATGTCAGAATAACACGTTTTAAGAAAATCCCCTATTGTGCGAAATTATCTTGTTTTTCCTAAACAACTTGATGTAACTCGGAAAGCATTGGTGTTGCGTTTTTGTCTAAGCGTACAGCCTCAAAAGAGAATGCACAGGAGAGTTTTCTCTCGAAAGAATATGTAAGAATACCACGTTATAAGGAAATACACTGTTGCAGAGTAAAGACAAATATGTACATATTGGAAATTCTTAAACTTTACGGGAAGTAATAACGCATCGTGCAAAATTATCTTGTTTTTCCTAAATAACACGTTGTAACTCCAAAAGATTATGTGTTACATGTATGTCTAAGCTTGTAGCCTCAAAAGAGAACGCACAGGAGAGTTTTCTATCGAAAAGATATGTCAGAATACCACGTTTTAAGGAAATCCCGCATCGTGTGAAATTATCTTGTTTTTCTTAAAGAACACGTTGTAACTCGAAAAGCTTTGGTGTAGCTTGTATGTCTCAGCGTGTAGCCTCAAAAGAGAATGCACAGGAGAGTTTTCTCTCCAAAGAATATGTAAGAATACCACGTTAAAAGGAAATACAGTGTTGCAGAGTAAAGACAAATACTTACTTATTTGAAATACTTAAAATTTACGAAAAGAATTAACGCATCGTACACAATTAACTTGTATTTCCTAAACAACACGTTGTTACTCGAAAAGATTTGGTCTTGGGTGTACGTCTAAACGCTTAGCCTCAAAAGAGAACCCACAGGATTATTTACTCTCGAAAAATGTGACACAATACCACGTTTTAAGGAAATTCTGCATCGTGCAAAATTATCTTGTTTTTCCTAAACAACATGTAACACGAAAAGCTTTGGTATTGCTTGTATGTCTCAGTGTGTAGCCTCAAAAGAGAACGCACAGGAGAGTTTTCTATCGAAAAAAATATGTAGAATACCACGTTTTGAGAAAACCCCGTATCGTGTGAAATTATATTGTTTTTCCTAAACAACTTGTTGTAACTCGAAAAGCTTTGGTCTTGCGTTTTTGTCTAAGAATGCAGCCTCAAAAGAGAAAGCACAGGAGAGTTTTCTCTCAAAAGAATATGTAAGAATACCATGTTATAGGGAAATATAGTGTTGCTGAGTAAAGACAAATACGTACGTATTGGAAATACTTAAACTTTACGAGAAGAAATAACGCATCGTGTAAAATTATCTTGTTTTTCCGAAACAACACATTGTAACTCGAAAATATTTGGTGTTGCGTGTATGTCTAAACGTGTAGCCTCAAAAGAGAACGCACAGGAGAGTTTTCTCTGGAAAAAAATATGTCAGAATACCACGTTTTAAGGAAATCCTGCATTGTGTGAAATTATCTTATTTTTCCTAAACAAAATGTTTTAACTCGAAAAGCTTGGGTGTTGCGTGCATGTCTAAGTGTGTAGCCTCAAAAGAGAATGCACAGGAGAGTTTTCTCTCGCAAGAATATGTAAGAATACCACATTACAAGGAAATACAGTTTTGCAGAGTAAAGACAAATACGTACATACTAAAAATACTTAAACTTTACGAGAAGAAATAATGCATCGAAAAAAATTATCTAGTATTTCCTAAACAACACGTTGTAACTCGAAAAGATTTGGTGTGGCATTTATGTCTAAGCGTGTATCCTCAAAAGAGAATGCATAGGAGAGTTTTCTCTCGAAAAAATATGTCAGAATACCACATTTTAAGGAAATCCCACATAGTGCAAAATTATCTTGTTTTTCCTAAACAACACGTTGTAACTTGAAAAGATTTTGTGTTGCGTGTATGTCTAAACGTGTAGCCTCAAAAGAGAACCCACAGGAGAATTTTCTCTCTACAAAATATGTCAGAATACCATGTTTTAAGGAAATCCCGCATCATGCGAAATTATCTTTTTTTCCCTAAACAACAGGTTGTAACTCGAAAAGCTTTGGTGATGCGTGTATGTCTAAGCATGTAGCCTCAAAAGAGAATGCACAGGAGAGTTTTCTCTCGAAAGAATATGTAATTATACCATGTTATAAGGAATCACAGTGTTGCAGAGTAAAGAGAATTACGTACGTATTGGAAATACTTAAACTTTACGAGAAGAAATAACGCATAGTGCAAAATTATCTTGTTTTTCCTAAACTACACGTTGTAACTCGAAAAGATTTTGGTTTGCGTGTGTGTCTAAGCTTGTAGCCTCAAAAGAGAATGCCCAGGAGAGTTTTCTCTCCAAAAAATATGTCAGAATACCACATTTTAAGGAATTCCCGCATCGTGGAAAATTATCTTTTTTTTTTCTTCCTAAACAACCGGTTGTAACACGAAAAGCTTTGGTGATGCATGTATGTCTAAGCTTGTAGCCTCAAAATAGAATGCCCAGGAGAGTTTTCTCTCCAAAAAATATGTCAGAATACCACGTTTTAAGGAAATCCCGCATCGTGCGATATTATCTTGTTTTTCTTAAACAACACATTGTAACTCGAAAAGCTTTGTTGTTGCGTGTATGTCTAAGCATGTAGCCTCAAAAGGGAATGCACAGGAGAATTTTCTCTCGAAAGAATATGTAAGAATACCACGTTATAAGGAAATACACTGTTGCAGAGTAAAGACAAATACGTACATATTGGAAATTCTTAAACTTTACGGGAAGTAATAACGCATCGTGCAAAATTATCTTGTTTTTCCTAAACAACACGTTGTAACTCCAAAAGATTATGTGTTACATGTATGTCTAAGCTTGTAGCCTCAAAAGAGAACGCACAGGAGAGTTTTCTATCGAAAAGATATGTCAGAATACCACGTTTTAAGGAAATCCCGCATCGTGTGAAATTATCTTGTTTTTCTTAAAGAACACGTTGTAACTCGAAAAGCTTTGGTGTTGCGTGTATGCCTAAGCATGTAGCCTCAAAAGAGAATGCACAGGAGAGTTTTCTCTCGAAAGAATATGTAAGAATACCACCTTAGTAGGAAATACAGTGTTGCAGAGTAAAGACAAATACATACGTATTAGAAATACTTAAACTTTATGAGAAGAAATAACGCATCATAAAAAATTATCTTGTATTTCCTGAACAACACCTTGTAACTCGAAAAGATTTTGTGTTGCGTGTATGTATAAATGTGTAGCCTCAAAAGAGCACCGACAGGAGAATTTTCTCCGAAAAAATATGTCAGAATACCAAGTTTTAAGGAAATCCTGTAATGTGAGAAATTATCTTGTTTTTCCTAAACAACACGTTGTAACTCGAAAACCTTTGATGTTGCTTGTATGTCTCAGCGTGTAGCCTCAAAAGAGAATGCACAGGAGAGTTTTCTCTCGATAAAATATGTCACAATAGCACGTTTTATAGAAATCCTGCATCATGCGAAATTATGTTGTTTTTCCTAAACAACATGTTTAAACTCGAAAAGCTTTGGCGTTGCGTGTATGTCTAATAGTGTAGCCTCAAAAGATAATGCACAGGAGGGTTTTCTCTCACAAGATATGTAAGAATACCACTTTACAAGGAAATACAGTTTTGCAGAGTAAAGACAAATACGTGCATATTAGAAATACTTAAACTTTACGAGAAGAAATAACGCATCGTTCAAAATTATCTTGTATTTCCTAAACAACACGTTGTAACTCGAAAAGATTTGGTGTGGCGTATATGTCTATGCGTGTAGCCTCAAAAGGGAATGCACAGGAGAGTTTTCTCTCGAAAAAATGTCAGAATACCACGTTTTAAGTAAATCACGCATTGTGCGAAATTATCTTGTGTTTCCTAAACAACACTTTGTAACTCGAAAAGCTTTGGTGTTGCGTGTATGTCTAAGCGTGTAGCCTCAAAAGAGAACACACAGAAGCGTTTTCTCTCGAAAGAATATGTAAGAATACCACGTTGTAAGGAAATATATTGTTGCAGAGTAAAGACAAATATGTACGTATTGGAAATACTTAAGCTTTAGGAGAAGAAATAACGCATCGTGCAAAATTATCTTGTTTTTCCTAAACAACACGTGGTAACTCGAAAAGCTTTGGTGTTGTGCATATGTCTAAGTGTGTAGCCTCAAAAGAGAACGCACAGGAGAGTTTTCTCTCAAAAAAATATGTCAGAATACCACGTTTTAAGAAAATCCCGTATTGTGTGAAATTATCTTGTTTTTCCTAAACAACGTGTTGGAACTCGAAAAGCTTTGGTGTTGCGTTTTTGTCTAAGCGTGCAGCCTCAAAAGAGAACACACTGGAGAGTTTTCTCTCGAAAGAATATGTAAGAATACCACGTATTAATGAAATATAGTATTGCAGATTAAAGACAAATACGTACATATTGGAAATACTTAAACTTTATGAGAAGAAATAACGTATCGTACAAAATTAACTTGTATTTCCTAAACAACACATTGTAACTCGAAATGATTTGGTGTTGCGTGTATGTCTAAATGTGTAGCCTCAAAAGAGAAACCACTGGAGAATTTTCTCTCGACAAAATATGTCAGAATACCACGTTTTAAGGAAATCCTGTATCGTGGGAAATTATCTTGTTTTTCCTAAACAACACGTTACAACTTGAAAAGCTTTGGTGTTGCCTGTATGTCTAAGCGTGTTCCCTCAAACGAGAATGCACAGGAGAGTTTTCTCTCGAAAAATTTGTCAGAATACCACGTTTTAAGAAAATCCCCTATCGTGCAAAATTATCTTGTTTTTCCTAAACAACTTGTTGTAACTCAAAAAGCTTTGGTGTTGCGTTTTTGTCTAAGCATGCAGTCACAAAAGAGAACACACAGGAGAGTTTTCTCTCGAAAGAATATGTAAGAATACCATGTTATAAGAAAATATAGTGTTGCTGAGTAAAGACAAATACGTACGTATTGGAAATACTTAAACTTTACGAGAACAATTAAAGCATCGTGCAAAATTATCTTGTTTTTCCTAAACAACACGTTGTAACTCGAAAAGATTTGGTGTTGCGTGTATGTCTAAATGTGTAGCCTCAAAAGAGAACCAACAGGAGAATTTTCTCTCGACAAAATATGTCAGAATACCACCTTTTAAGGAAATCCCACATCAAGCGAAACTATCTTTTTTTCCCTAAACCACACGTTGTAACTCGAAAATCTATGGTGATGTGTGTATGTCTAAGCGTGTAGCCTCAAAAGAGAATGCACAGGAGAGTTTTCTCTCGAACGAATATGTAAGAATACCACATTACAAGGAAATACAGTGTTGCAGAGTAAAGACAAATACGTACGTATTCGAAATACTTAAACTTTACGAGAAGAAATAACTCATCATACAAAATTACCTTGTATTTCCTAAATAACACATTGTAACTCGAAAAGATTTGGTGTTGCATGTATGTCCAAGAATTTAACCTCAAAAGAGAACGCACAGGACAGATTTCTGTCAAAAAAATATGTAGAATACCACATTTTATGGAAATCCCCCATTGTGCGAAATTATCTTGTTTTTCTTAAACAACACATTCTAACTCGAAAAGCTTTTTTGTTGCGTGTATGTCTAAGCATGTATCCTCAAAAGAGAATGCACAGGAGAGTTTACTCTCGAAAGAATATGTAAGAATACCGTGTTATAAGGAAATACAGTGTTGCAGAGTAAGGACAAATATGTACATATTAGAAATACTTAAACTTTACGAGAAGAAATAACGCATCATGCGAAATTATCTTGTTTTTCCTAAACAAAATGTTGTAACTCGAAAAGCTTTGGTGTTGCGTGTATGTCTCAGTGTGTAGCCTCAAAAGAGAACCCACAGGAGAATTTTCTCTCCGAAAAGTATGTCAGAATACCACGTTTTAAGGAAATCCCGCATCGTGCGATATTATCTTGTTTTTCCTAAACAACAGGTTGTAACTTGAAGAGCTTTGGTGTTGCGTGTATGTCTCAGTATGTAGCCTCAAAAGCGAATGAAGAGGAGAGTTTTCTCTCGAATTAACATGTAAGAATACCACGTTATAAGGATACAGTGTTGCAGAGTAAAGACAAATATGTACGTATTCGAAATACTTAAACTTTACGAGAAGAAATAACACATCGTAAAAAATTATCTTGTATTTCCTAAACAACACGTTGTAACTCGAAAAGATTTGGTGTTGCGTGTATGACTAAGGGTGCAGCCTCAAAAGAGAATGCACAGGAGAATTTTCTCTCGAAAGAATATGTAAGAATACCACGTTATAATGAAATACAGTGTTGCAGAGTAAAGATAAATACATAAATATTGGAAATACTTAAACTTTACGAGAAGAAATAACGCAGCATGCAAAATTATCTTTTTTTCCTAAACAACACGTTGTAACCTGAAAAGATTTGCTGTTGCGTGTATGACTAAGCATGTAGCCTCAAAAGAGAACGCACAGGATAGTTTTCTCTCGAAAAAATATGTCAGAATACCACGTTTAAAGGAAATCCAGTAGTGTGCGAAATTATCTTGTTTTTCCTAAACAAAACGTTTTAACTCAAAAAGCTTTGGTGTTGCGTGTATGTCTAAGTGTGTAGCCTCAGAAGAGAATGCACAGGAGAGTTTTCTCTCGAAAGAATATGTCAGAATACCACGTTACAAGGAAATACAGTGTTGCAGAGTAAAGACAAATACATATGTATTAGAACTACTTAAACTTTACGAAAAGAAATAATGTTCCTTACAAAATTATCTTGTATTTCCTAAACAACAAGTTGAAATTCGGAAAGATTTGGTGTTGCGTGTATGTCTAAGGTTGTAGCCTCAAAAGAGAATGCACAGGAGAGTTTTTTCTCAAAAAAGTATGTCAGATACCACATTTTAAGGAAATCCCGCATCTTGCGAAATTATCTTGTTTTTCCTTAACAACACGCTGTAATTCGAAAAGATTTGCTGTTGCTTGTATGACTAATCGTGCAGCCTCAAAAGAGAACGCACAGGAGAGTTTTCTCTCGAAAAAACATGTCAGAATATCCCGTTTTAAAGAAATCGCTCATCTTGCGAAATTATCTTGTTTTTCCTAAACAACACGTTGTAACTCGAAAAGCTTTGGTGTTGAGTGTATGTCTTAAGTGTGTAGCCTCAGAAGAGAACGCACAGGAGAGTTTTCTCTCGAAAGAATATGTAAGAATACCCCGTTACAAGGAAATACAGTGTTGTATATTAAAGACATATACCTACATATTGGAAATACTTAAACTTTATGAGAAGAATTAATGCATCGAGCATAATTATCTTCTTTTTTCCTAAATAACACGTTGTAACTCGAAAAGATTTGGTGTTGCGTGTATGTCTAAGCTTCTAGCCTCAAAAGAGAACACACAGGAGGGCTTTGTCTCGAAAAAACATGTCAGAATACCCCGTTTTATGGAAATCGTTCATTGTGCGAAATTATCTTGTTTTTCCTAAACAACACATTGTAACTTGAAAACTTTGGTGTTGCATGTATGTCTAAGCGTGTAGCCTCACAAGAGAATGCACAGGAGCGTTCTCTCTTGAAAGAATATGTAAGAATACCACGTTATAAGCAAATACAGTGTTGCAGAGTAAAGACAAATACGTATGTATTAGAAATACTTAAACTTAAGAGAAGAAATAACGCATCGTACAAAATTATCTTGTATATCCTAAACAACACGTTGTAACCTGAAAAAAATTTTTGTTGCTTGTAAGTCTAAATGTGTAGCCTCAAAAGAGAACCCAAAGGAGAATTTTCTCTCCAAAAAATATGTCAGAATACCATGTTTTAAGGAAATACCGCATCGTGCGAAATTATCTTGTTTTTCCTAAACAAAACATTATAACTCGAACAGCTTTGGTGTTGCGTGTATGTCTAAGCGGTAGCCTCAAAAGAGAATGAAGAAGACAGTTTTCTCTCGAAAGAATATGAAAGAATACCACGTTATAAGGAAATACAGTGTTGCAGAGTAAAGACAAATACGTACATATTAGAAATACTTAAAATTTATGAGAAGAAATAATGCATCCTGCAAAATTACCTTGTTTTTCCTAAACAACACGATGTAACTTGAAAATATTTGGTGTTGCATATATGTCTAAATGTATAGCCTCCAAAGAGAACCCACAGGATAATTTTCCCTCGAAAAAATATGTCAAAATTCAACGTATTAAGGAAATACCGCATCATGCAAAATTATCTTGTTTTTCCTAAACAACATGTTGTAACTCGAAAAGCTTTGGTGTTGCGTGTATGTCTCAGCTTCTAGCCTTAAAAGAGAATGCACAGGAGAGTTTTCTCTCGAAAAAACATGTCAGAATACCCCGTTTTAAGGAAATCGCTCATCGTGTGAAATTATCTTGTTTTTCCTAAACAACACGGTGTAAGTTGAAAAGCTTTGGTGTTGCGTGTATGTCTAAGTGTGTAGCCTCAGACGAGAATGCACAAGAGAGTTTTCTCTCGAAAGAATATGTAAGAATACACCGTTACAAGGAAATACAGTGTTGCATATTAAAGACATATACGTACATATTGGAAATACTTAAACTTTATGAGAAGAAATAACGCATCATGCATAATTATCTTGTTTTTCCTAAATAACACGTTGTAACTCGAAAAGATTTTGTGTTGCGTGTATGTCTAAGCTTCTAGCCTCAAAAGAGAACGAAGAGGAGCATTTTATCTCGAAAGAATATGTAAGAATACCACGTTATAAGCAAATACAGTGTTGCAGAGTAAAGACAAATATGTACGTATTAGAAATACTTAAACTTTACGAGAAGAAATAACGCATCGTACAAAATTATCTTGTATATCCTAAATAACACATTGTAACCTGAAAAGATTTGGTGTTGCTTGTAAGTCTAAATGTGTAGCCTCAAAAGAGAACCCACAGGAGAATTTTCTCTCGAAATAATATGTCAGAATACCACGTTTAAAGGAAATCCGGCATTGTGAGAAATTGTCTTGTTTTTCATAAACAACACATTGTAACTCGAAAAGCTTTGGTGTTGCGTGTATGTCTAAGCATGTAGCTTCAAAAGAGAACGAAGAGGAGAGTTTTCTCTCGAAAGAATATGTAAGAAACCACGTTATATGGAAATACAGTGTTGCAGAGTAAAGACAAATACGTACGTATTAGAAATACTTAAAATTTACGAGAAGAAATAACGCATCGTGTAAAATTATCTTGTTTTTCCTAAACAACACGTTGTAACTAGAAAAGATTTGGTGTTGCGTTTATGGATAAATGTGTAGCCTCTAAAGAGAAACCACAGGAAAATTTTCTCTCGAAAAAATATTTCAGAATATCACGTTTTAAGGAAATACCGCATCATGCGAAATAATTTTGTTTTTCCTAAACAACACGTTGTAACTAGAAAAGATTTGATCTTGTGTTTATGTCTAAGCGTGTAGCCTCAAAAGGGAACGCCCAGGAGAGTTTTCTCTAGAAAAAATATGTCAGAATACCACCTTTTAAGGAAATCCCGCATTGTGTGAAATTATCTTGTTTTTCTTAAACAACAAGTTTTAACTCGAAAAGCTTTGTTTCACATGTATGTGTAAGTGTGTAGCCTCAGAAGAGAAAGCACAGGAGAGTTTTCTCTCGAAAGAATATGTAAGTATACCACGTTATAAGGAAATACAGTGATTCAGATTAAAGATAAATACATACGTATCTCATAAATTTTAAGTATTTCTAATATGTACGTATTTGTCTTTTCTCTGCAACACTGTGTTTCCTCATAACGTGGTATTCTTACATATTCTTTCAAGTGAAAACTCTCCTGTGCGTACTCTTTTGAGGCTACACGCTTAGACATACACGCAACTCCAAATCTTTTCGAGGTACAACGTGTTGTTTAGGAAATACAACATAATTTTGTACGATGCGTTATTTCTTCTCATAAAGTTTAAGTATTTCTATTACGTACATATTTGTCTTTACTCTGCAATACTGTATTTCCTTATAAAGTGGTATTCTTACATATTCTTTCGAGAGAAAACTCTCCTGTGCGTTCTCTTTTGAGGATACACGCTTAGACATACACGCAACACCAAAGCTTTTCAAGTTACAATGTGTTGTTTAGGAAAAACAAGATAATTTCGCACGATGCGTAATTTCCATAAAACGGGGTATTCTGACATGTTTTTTCGAAAGAAAACACTCCTGTGCGTTCTCTTTTGAGGCTAGAAGCTTAGGCAAACACGCAACACCAAATCTTTTCGAGTTACAATGTGTTGTTTAGGAAAAACAAGATAATTTTGCATGATGCATTATTTCTTCTCGTAAAGTTTAAGTATTTCCAATATGTATGTATTTGTCTTTAATCTGCAATACTGTATTTCCCTATAACGTGGTATTCTTACATATTCTTTCGAGTGAAAACTCTCCTGTGCGTTCTTTTTTGAGGCTACACGCATAGACATACACCCAACTCCACATCTTTTCGAGTTACACCGTGTTGTATAGGAAATACAAGATAATTTTGTACGATGAGTTATTTCTTCTCATAAAGTTTAAGGATTTCTAATACGTACATATTTGTCTTTACTCTGCAAAACTGTATTTCCTTGTAACATGGTGTTCTGACATATTCTTTCGAGAGAAAACTCTCCTGTGCATTCTCTTCTGAGGCTACACACTTAGACATACACACAACACCAAAGGTTTTCGAGTTAAAACGTGTTGTTTAGGAAAAACAAAATAATATCGCACAATGCTGGATTTCCATAAAACGTGGTATTCTGACATATTTTTTCGAGAGAAATCACTCCTGTGCATTCTCTTTTGAGGCTACACGCTTAGTCATACACGCAACACCAAATCTTTTCGAGTTACAACGTGTTGTTTACGAAAAACAAGATAATTTTGCATGATGTGATATTTCTTCTAGTTAAGTTTAAGTATTTCTAATACGTTCGAATTTGTCTTTACTCTACAACACTGTATTCCATTATAACGTGGAATTCGTCCATATTCTTTCCAGAGAAATCTCTCCTGTGCGTTCTATTTTGAAGCTACATGCTTAGACATACACGCCACATCAAAGCTTTTCGAATTACAACGTGTTGTTTAGGAAAAACAAGATAATTTTGCATGATGCGGTATTTCCTTAATACTTGGTATTCTGACATTTTTTTCGAGAGGAAATTCTCCTGAGGGTTCTCTTTTGAGGCTAAACATTTAGACATACTGACAACACCAAATCTTTTCGAGTTACAACGTGTTGTTTAGGAAAAAAAAGATAATTTTGCACGATGCATTATTTCTTCTCATAAATTTTAAGTATTTCTAATACTTACGTATTTGCCTTTACTCTGCAACACTGTATTTCTTCATAACGTGGTATTCTTACATATTCTTTCGAGAGAAAACTCTCCTCTTCATTCTCTTTTGAGGCTACATGCTTAGACATACACGCAACTCCAAAGCATTTCGAGTTACAACGTGTTGTTTAGGAAAAACAAGATAATTTCACACGATGCTGGATTTCCTTAAAAGGTGGTATTATGACATATTTTTTCGAGGGAAAATTCTCCTGTGGGTTCTCTTTTGAGGCTACACATTTAGACTTACAAGCAACACCAAATCTTTTCGAGTTACAGCGTGTTGTTTAGGATATACAAGATAATTTTGTACGATGCGTTATTTCTTCTCATACATTTTAAGTATTTCTAATATGTACGTATTTGACTTTACTCTGCAACACTGCATTTGCTTATCACGTGGTATTCTTACATATTCTTTCGAGAGTAAACTCGCTTGTGCATTCTGTTTTGAGGCTACACGCTTAGACATACACGCAACACCAAAGCTTTTCAAGTTACAACGTGTTGTTTAGGAAAAACAAGATAATTTTGCACCACGCGGGATTTCCTTAAAACGTGGTGTATTGACATTTTTTTTCGAGAGAAAACACTCCTGTTCGTTCTCTTTTGAGGCTACCAGCTAAGACATACACGTAACACCAAATCTTTTCGAGTTACAACGTGTTGTTTAGGAAAAACAAGATAATTTTGCACGATTCCTTATTTCTTCTCTTAAAGTTTAAGTATTTCCAATACGTACATATTTGTCTTTACTCTGCAATACTGTATTTCCTTATAACGTGGTATTCTTGCATATTCTTTTGAGAGAAAATTCTCCTATGTGTTCTCTTTTGAGGCTGCACGCTTAGACATACACGCAATACCAAAGCTTTTCGAATTACAACGTGTTGTTAAAGAAAAACAAGATAATTTTGCAAGATGCGGGATTTCCTTAAAACGTGGTATTCTTACATATTCTTTTGAGAGAAACCTCTCCTGTGCATTCTCTTTTGAGGCGGCACCCTTGTACATACATGCAACACCAAATCTTTTCGAGTTACAACGTGTTGTTTAGGAAAAACAAGATAATTTTGCATGATGCTGGATTTCCTTAAAACGCGGTATTCTGACATATTCATTCGTGGGAAAACTCTCCTGGGAGTTCTCTTTTGAGGCTACACGCTCAGTCATACACGCAACACCAAATCTTTTGGGAGTTACCACGTTTTGTTTAGTAAAAACAAGATAATTTTGCTCGATGCATTATTTCTTCTCGTAAAGTTTAAGTATTTATAATACGTACGTATTTGTCTTTACTCTGCAACACTGTATTCCATTATAACTGGGAATTCTTACATATTCTTTCTAGAGAAAACTCTCCTGTGTGTTCTCTTTTGCGGCTACATGCTTAGGCATACACGCACCACCAAATCTTTACGAATTTCAACTTGTTGTTTAGGAAATACAAGATAATTTTGTACGGAGCGCTATTTCTTCTCTTAAAGTTTAAGTGTTTCTAATACGTATGTATTTTTCTTTACTCTGCAACACTTTATTTCCTTGTAACGTGGTATTCTGACATAGTCTTTCGAGAGAAAACTCTCCTGTGCATTCTCTTCTGAGGCTACACACTTAGGCATACACACAACACCAAAGCTTTTCGAGTTAAAACGTGTTGTTTAGGAAAAAGGAGATAATATCGCACAATGCTGGATTTCCTTAAAACTTGGTATTCTGACATATTTTTTGGAGGCAAAACTCTTCTGTGCGTTCTCTTTTGAGGCTACACGATTAGTCATACACTCAACACCGTATCTTTCCTTTTACAACGTGTTGATTAAGAAAAACAAGATAATTTTGCATGATGCATTATTTCTTCTCATAAAGTTTAAGTATTTCTAATACGTACATATTTGTCTTAACTTTGCAACACTGTATTCCGTTATAAGGTGGAATTCTAACATATTCGTTCAAGAGAAAACTCTCCTGTGCGTTCTCTTTGGAGGCTACATGCTTAGACATACATGCAACACCAAAGGTTTTCGAGTTACCACGTGTTGTTTAGGAAAAACAAGATAATTTCGCATGATGCGGTATTTCCTTAAAACGTGGTATTCTGAAATATTTTTTCAAGAGAAAACTCTCATGTGCATTCTCTTTTGAGGCTGCACGCTTAGTCATACATGCAACACCATATCTTTTTGAGTTACAACGTGTTGTTTAGGAAAAACAAGATAATTTTGCACGACGCATTATTTCTTCTCGTAAAGTTTAAGTATTTCTAATAGGTACGTATTTGTCTTTACTCTGTAACACTGTATTTCTTTATAACGTGGTATTCTTACATATTCTTTCGAGAGAAATCTCTCCTGTGCATTCTCTTTTGAGGCTACAAGCTTAGACATACACGCAACACCAAAGCTTTTCGAGTTACAACGTGTTGTTTAGGAAAAACAACATAATTTCGCACGATGCGGGATATCCTTAAAACGTGGTATTCTGACATATTTTTTCTAGAGATAATTCTTTTGTGGGTTCTCTTTTGAGGATCTACGTTTAGACATACACTCAACAACAAATCTTTTCGAGTTACAACATGTTCTTTAGGAAATACAAGATAATTTATACGATGCAATATTTCTTCTCGTAAAGTTTAAGTATTTCTAATATGTACGTATTTGTCTTTACTCTGCAACACTCTATTTACTTGTAATTTGGTATTCTTACATATTCTTTCGAGTGAAAACTCTCTTGTGCATTCTCTTTTGAGGCTACACACTTAGACGTACACGCAACACCAAAGCTTTTCGAGTTAAAACGTGTTGTTAGGAAAAACATGATAATTTTGCACGATGCGATATTTCCTCTCGTAAAGTTTAAGTATTTCTAATACGTACGTATTTATCTTTACTCTGCAACACTGTATTTCCATATAACGTGGTATTCTTACATATTCTTTCGAGAGAAAACTCTCCTGTGCGTTCTCTTTTGAGGCTACATGCTTAGACATACACGCATCACGAAAGCTTTTCGAGTTACAACATGCTGTTTAGGAAAAACAAGATAATGTCGCACGATGCGGGATTTCCTTAAAACGTTGTATTCTGGCATATTTTTTGAGAGAAAATTCTCCTGTGGGTTCTCTTTTGAGGATACACGGTTAGACATACACGCAACACCATATCTTTTCGAGTTACAACATGTTGTAAAGGAAATATAAGATAATTTTTTACGATGCGTTATTTCTTCCCATAAAGTTTACGTATTTCTAATATGTACGTGTTTGTGTTTACCCTGCAGCACTGTAATTCCTTATAACGTGGTATTCTTACATATTCTTTCGACAGAAAACTCTCCTGTGCGTTCTCTTTTGAGGCTGCATGCTTAGACATACACTTAACACCAACGCTTTTTGAGTTACAACGTGTTGCTAAGGAAAAACAAAATAATTTCACAAGATGCAGAATTTCCAGAAAACGTGGTAATCATACATATTCTTTTGAGAGAAAACTCTCCTGTGCGTTCCCTTTTGAGGCTGCACCCTTATACCTACACGCAACACCAAAGCTTTTCGAGTTACATCGTGTAGTTTAGGAAAAACAAGATAATTACGCACGATGTTGGATTTCCTTAAAACGTGGTAATATGACATATTTTTGAGAGTAAATTCTACTGTGGGTTCTCTTTTGAGGCTACACATTTAGACACACACGCAACACCAATTCTTTTCGAGTTACAACGTGTTGTTTAGGAAAAACAAGATAATTTTGCATGATGCGTTGTTGCTTCTCGTAAATTTTAAGTATTTCTAATACGTACATATTTGTCTTTACTCTGCAACACTGTATTTCCTTATAACGTGGTATTCTTACATATTTTTGCGAGAGAAAACTCTCCTGTGCATTCTCTTTTGAGGCTGCACGCTTAGACATACACTTAACACCAAAGGTTGTCGAGTTACCACGTGTTGCTAAGAAAGAAAAATAATTTCAAAAGATGCAGAATTTTCATAAAACGTGGTAATCTTACATATTCTTTCGAGAGAAAACTCTGCTGTGCGTTCTCTTTTGAGGCTGCACCCTTATACCTACACGCAACAGCAAAGCTTTTCGAGTGACAACATGTTGTTTAGGAAAAACAAGATCATTTCGTACGATATGGGATTTCCTTAAAAGGTGGTATTATGACATATTTTCGAGAGTAAATTCTCCTGTGGGTTCTCTTTTGAGGCTACACATTTAGACACACATGCAACACCAATTCCTTTCGAGTTACAACGTGTTGTTTAGGAAAAACAAGATAATTTTGCATGATGCGCTTTTTCTTCTCGTAAATTTTAAGTATTTCTAATACATACGTATTTTTCTTTACTCTGCAACACTGTATTTCCTTATAACGTGGTATTCTTACATATTCTTTTGAGAGAAAACTCTCCTGTGCGTTCTCTTTGGAGACTCACAGTTAGACATACACATAACACCAAAGCTTTTCAAGTTACAACGTGTTGTTTAGGAAAAACAAGATAATTTCGCACGATGTGCGATTTCCTTATAACGGGGTATTCTGACATGTTTTTTCGAGAGAAAACTCTCCTGTTCATTCTCTTTTGAGGCTAGAATCTTAGACATACACGCACCACCAAATATTTTCGAGTTACAGCGTGTTATTTAGGAAAAACAAGATAATTTTAACGATGCATTATTTCTTCTCATATATTTTAAGTATTTCCAATATGTATGTATTTGTCTGTAATATGCAACTCTGTATTTCCTTATAACGTGGCATTCTTACATATTCTTTCGAGTGAAAACTCTCTTGTGCGTTCTCTTTTGAGGCTACACACTTAGACATACACGCAACATCAAAGCTTTTCAAATTAAAACATGTTGTTTAGGAAAAACAAGATAATTTCACACGGTGCGGCATTTCCTTAAAACATGGTATTCTGAAATATTTTTTCGAAAGAATACTCTCCTGTGAGTTCTTTTTGAGGATACACGTTTAGACATACGCGCAACACCAAAGCTTTTCAAGTTACAACGTGTTGTTTAGGAAAAACAAGATAATTTAGCACGATGCAGGATTTCCTTATAACGTGGTATTATGACGTATTTTTTCGAGAGAAAATTCTCCTGTGGGTTCTCTATTGAGGCTACACATTTAGACATACATGCAACACCAATTCTTTTCATGTTACAATGTGTTGTTTAGGAAATACAAGATAATTTTGGACGATGCGTTATTTTGTCTCGTAAAGTTTAAGTATTTCTAATACGTACGTACTTGTCCTTACTCTGCAACACTGTATTTCCTTATAACGTGGTATTCTTACATATTCTTTCAAGAGAAAACTCTCCTGTGTGTTCTCTTTTGAGGCTACATGCTTAGACATACACGCAACACCAAAGCTTTTCGAATTACAACGTGTTATTTAGGAAAAACAAGATAATTTCGCACCATGCATTATTTCTTCTTGTAAAGTTTAAGTATTTCTAATACATACGTATTTGTCCTTACTCTGCAACACTGTATTTCCTTATAACGTGGTATTCTTACATATTCTTTCGAGAGAAAACTCTCCTGTGCGTTCTCTTTTGAGGCTACCCTCTTAGACATACACGCAACACCAAAGCTTTTCGAGTTAAAACATGTTGTTTTCGAAAAACAAGATAATTTCACATGATGCGGGATTTCCTTAAAACGTGGTATTGTGACATATTTTTTGGAGAGAAAACTCTCCTGTGCATTCTCTTTTGAGGCTGCACGCTTAGTCATACATGCAACACCACATCTTTCGAGTTACAACGTGTTGTTTAGGAAAAAGAAGTTAATTTTGCACATCGCGTTATTTCTTCTAGTAAAGTTTAAGTATTTCTAATACGTACGTATTTGTCTTTATTCTGCAACACTGTATTTCCTTATTACGTGGTATTCTTACATATTCTTTCGAGAGAAATCTCTCCTGTTCGTTCTCTTTTGAGGCTACAAGCTTAGACATACATGCAACACCAAAGCTATTCGAGTTACAATGTGTTGTTTAGGAAAAACAACATAATTTCGCAAGATGCAGGATTTCCTTAAAACGTGGTATTCTGACATATTTTTTCTAGAGAGAATTCTCCTGTGGGTTCTCTTTTGAGGATCCACGTTTAGACATACACGCAACAACAAATATTTTCGAGTTACAACGTGTTGGTTAGGAAATACAAGATAATTTTGTATGAGGCAATATTTCTTCTTGTAAATTTTAAGTTTTTCAAATATGTACGTATTTCTCTTTATTCTGCAACACTGTAATTACTTATAATGTGGTATTCTTATATACTCTTTCGAGTGAAAACTCTCTTGTGGGTTCTCTTTTGAGGCTACACGCTTAGACATACACGCAACACCAAAGCTTTTCGAGTTAAAACGTGTTGTTAGGAAAAACATGATAATTTTGCACGATGCGATATTTCCTCTCGTAAAGTTTAAGTATTTCTAATACGTACGTATTTATCTTTACTCTGCAACACTGTATTTCCATATAACGTGGAATTCTTACATATTCTTTCGAGAGAAAACTCTCCTGTGCATTCTCTTTTGAGGCTACACGCTTAGACATACACGCATCAAGAAAGCTTTTCGAGTTACAACATGCTGTTTAGGAAAAACAAGATAATGTCGCACGATGCGGGATTTCCTTAAAACGTTGTATTCTGGCATATTTTTTGAGAGAAAATTCTCCTGTGGGTTCTCTTTTGAGGATACATGGTTAGACATACACGCAACACCAAATCTTTTCGAGTTACAACATGTTGTAAAGGAAATATAAGATAATTTTTTACGATGCGTTATTTCTTCCCATAAAGTTTACGTATTTCTAATATGTACGTGTTTGTGTTTACCCTGCAGCACTGTACTTCCTTATAACGTGGTATTCTTACATATTCTTTCGACAGAAAACTCTCCTGTGCTTTCTCTATTGAGGCTACATGCTTAGACATACACGCAACACCAAAGTTTACGCATTACAACGTGTTGTTTAGGAAAAACAAGATAATTTCGCACAATGCTGGATTTCCTTAAAACGTGGTATTCTGACATATTATTTTTCGAGAGAAAACTCTCCTGTGCATTCTCTTTTGAGGCTACAGTCTTAGTCATACACGCAACACGAAAACGTTCGAGTTACAACGTGTTGTTTAGGAAAAAAAAGATAATTTTGCATGATGCGTTATTTCTTCTTGTAAAATTTAAGTATTTGTAATACCTACGTTTTTGTTTTTACTCTGCAACACTGTATTCCGTTATAACGTGGAATTCTTACATATTCTTTCAAGAGAAAACTCTCCTGTGCGTTCTCTTTTGAGGCTACACGCTTAGACATACACGCAATACCAAAGCTTTTCGAGTTACAACGTGTTGTTTAGGAAAAACAAGATAATTTCGCATGATGTGCGCTTTCTTTAAATCATGGTATTCTGACATGATTTTCGAGAGAAAACACTCCTGTGCATTCTCTTTTGAGGCTAGAAGCTTAGACATACATGCAACACCAAATCTTTTTGAGTTACAACGTGTTATTTAGGAAAAACAAGATAATTTTGCACGATGCGTTATTTCTTCTCATAAAGTTTAAGTATTTCCAATATATATATATATATTTGTCTTTAATATGCAACACTGTATTTCCTTATAACGTGGTATTCTTACATATTCTTTCGAGTGAAAACTCTCTTATGCGTTCTCTTTTGAGGCTGCACGCTAAGACATACACGCAACACCAAAGCTTTTCGAGTTACAACGTGTTGTTTAGGAAAAACAAGATAATTTCGCATGATGCGGGACTTCCTTAAATGTTGTATTCTTACAAATTTTTTCGAGAGAAAATTCTCCTGTGGGTTCTCTTTTAAGGATACACGTTTAGACATATAGGCAACACCAAATCTTTTCGAATTACAACGTGTTGTATAGGAAATACAAGATAATTTTTTAGGATGCGTTATTTCTTCTCGTAAAGTTTAAGTATTTCTAATACGTACATATTTGTCTTTACTCTGCAACACTCTACTTCCTTATAACTTGGCATTCTTACATATTCTTTCGAGAGAAAACTCTCCTGTGCGTTCTCGTTTGAGGCTGCACCCTTAGACATACACGCAACACCAAAGCGTTTCGAGTTAAAACGTGTTGTTTAGGAAAAATAAGACAATTTCACATGATGCGGGATTTCCTTAAAACGTGGTATTCGGACATATTTTTTTCAAGAGAAAACACTCCTGTGCATTCTCTTTTGAGGCTACACTCTTAGTCAAACACGCAACACCAAATCTTTTCGAGTTACATCGTGCTGTTTAGGAAAAACAAGATAATTTTGCATGATGCGTTATTTCTTCTCTTAAAGTTTAAGTATTTCTAATACGTACGTATTTGTCTTTACTCTGCACCACTGTATTTGCTTATAACATGGTATTCTTACATATTCTTTGGAGAGAAAACACTCCTGTGTGTTTTCTTTTGAGGCTACACTCGTAGACATACACGCAACACCAAAGTTTTTCGAGTTACAACGTGTTGTTTAGGAAAAACATGATAATTACGCACGATGTGTGATTTCTTTACACCGGGGTATTCTGACATGTTTTTTCGAGAGAAAACTCTCCTGTGCGTTCTCTTTTGAGGCTAAAAGCTTAGACATACACGCAACTCCAAATCTTTTTGAGTTACAATGTGTTGTTTAGGAAAAACAAGATAATTTTGCACGATGCTTTATTTCTTCTCATAAAGTTTAATTATTTCCAATATATACGTATTTGTCTTTAATATGCAACACTGTATTTCCTTAAAACGTGGTATTCTCACATACTCTTTCAAGAGAAAACTCTCTGGTGTGTTCTCTTTTGAGGCTACATGCTTAGACATACATGCAACACCAAAGCTTTTCGAGTTAAAACTTGTTTAAGAAAAATAAGATAATTTCACACGATGCGGGATTTCCTTAAAACGTGGTATTCTGACATATTTTTTCGAGTGAAAATTCTCCTGTGCGTTCTCTTTTGAGGATACACACTTAGACATACACGCAATACCAAATCTTTTAGAGTTACAACGTGTTGGATAGGAAATACAAGATAATTTTTTACGCTGCGTTATTTCTTCTCATAAAGTTTAAGTATTTCTAATATGTAAGTATTTGTCTTTACTCTGCAACACTGTATTTCCTTATAATGTGGTATTCTTACATACTCTTGCGAGAGAAAACTCTCCTGTGTGTTCTCTTTTGAGGCTACACGCTTAGACATACACGCAACAACCATGCTTTTCATGTTACAACATGTTGTTTAGGAAAAACAAGATAATTACGCACGATGCGTCATTTCCATAACCTGTGGTATTCTGACGTAATTTTTTCCAGAGAAAAATCTCCTGTGCATTGTCTTTTGAGGCTACAAGCTTAGACATACACGCAACATCGAATCTTTTAGAGTTACAACGTGTTGTTTAGGAAAAACAAGATAATATTGCACGGTGTGTTATTCCTTCTCGTAAATTTTAAGTATTTCTAATACGTACATATTTGCCTTTACTCTGCAACACTGTATTTCCTTATAATGTGGTATTCTTACATATTCTTTCGAGAGAAAACTCTCTTGAGGCTACATGCTTAGACATACACGCAACACCAAAGCTTTTCAAGTTACAAAGTATTGTTTAGGAAAAACAAGATAATTTTGCACGATGCGTTATTTCTTCTCGTAAAGTTTGAGTATTTGCAATAGGTACGTAGTTGTCTTTACTCTGCAACACTGTATTTCCTTATAACTTGGTATTTTTACATATTCTTTCGAGACAAAACTCTCCTGTGCATTCTCTTTTGAGGCTACACGCTTAGACATACGGGCAACACCAAAGCTTTTCATAGTTACGAAGTGTTTTTTAGGAATAACAAGATAGTTTCGCACGATGCTGGATTTCCTTCAAACGTTGTATTCTGACATATTTTTTCGAGAGAAAATTCTCTTGTGGGTTCTCTTTTGAGGCTACCCATTTACACATACACACAACACCAAATATTTTCGAGTTAAAACGTGTTGCTTAGGAAATACAAGATAATTTTTTACGATGCGTTATTTTTTCTTGTAAAGTTTAAGTATTTCTAATACGTATGTATTTGTCTTTATTCTGCACCACTGTATTTCCTTATAACGTGGTATTCTTACGTATTCTTTCGAGAGAAAACTCTCCTCTGCGTTCTCTTTTGAGGCTACATGCTTAGACATGCACGCAACACCAAAGCTTTTCGAGTTACAGCGTGTTGTTTAAGAAAAATAAGATAATTTCGCACGAAGCAGGATTTCCTTAAAACGTGGTATTCTGACATATTTTTTTGAGTGATAACCCTCCTGTGCGTTCTCTTTTGAGGCTACATGCTTAGACATACACACCACTTCAAATCATTTCAAGCTACAACTTGTTGTTTAGGAAATACAAGACAATTTTGTATGATGCGTTATTTCTTCTCGTAATATTTAAGTATTTCTAATATGTACGTATTTGTCTTTACTCTGAAACACTGTATTTCCTTATAATGTAGTATTCCTACATATTCTTTCGAGAGAAAACTCTCCTTTGTTTTTTGAGGCTATATGCTTAGACATACACGCAACACCAAAGTTTTCCGAGTTAAAACATGTTGTTTAGGAAAAACAAGATAATTTCGCACAATGCAGGATTTACTTAAAACGTGGTATTCTGACATATTTTTTCGAAAGAAAACTCTCCTGTGCATTCTTATTTGGGGCTACACACTTAGACATACACGGAACACCAAATCTTTTCGAGTTAAAATGTGTTGAAGGAAAAACAAGATAATTTTGCACGATGCGTTATTTCTTCTAGCAAAGTTTAAGTATTTCCAATATGTACTTATATGTCTTTACTCTGCAACACTGTATTTCCGTATAACGTGGTATTTTTACATATTCTTTCGAGAGAAAACTCTCCTGTGCATTCTCTTTTGAGGCTGCACGCTTAAAGAAAAAAGCAACACCAAAGCTTTTCGAGATGCAACAAGTTGTTTAGGAAAAAAAAAAGATAATTTCACGCGATGCGGGATTTCCTTAAAACGTGGTATTTTGAAATATTTTTTCGAGAGAAAACTCTCCTGTGCGTTCTCTTTTGAGGTTACACGCTGAGACATACAAGCAACAACAAAGCCTTTCGAGTTACAACGTGTTGTTTAGGAAAAACAAGATAATTTCGCACGATGCAGGATTTCCTTTAAATGTGGTATTCTGACATATTTTTTCGAGAGAAAATTCTCCTGTGGCTTCTCTTTTGAGGCTACACGTTTAGACATACACACAACACCAAGTCATTTCGAGTTACAATGTGTTGTTTAGGAAAAACATGATAATTTTAAACGATGTGTTATTTCTTCTCGTAAGTTTACGTATTTCTAATATGTACATATTTGTCTTTACTCTGTAAAACTGTATTTTCTTGTAACGTGGTATTCTTACATAATCTTGCGAGTGAAAACTTTCCTGTGCATGCTCTTTGGAGGCTACACACTTAGACATACACGCAACAATAAAGCTTTTCGAGTTAAAACATGTTGTTTAGGAAAAACAAGATAATTACGCACGATGCAGGATTTCCTTAAAACGTGGTATTCTGACATATTTTTTCGGGAGAAAATACTCCTGTGTGTTCTCTTTTGAGGCTACACGTTTAGACATAGACGCAACACCAAATCTTTTCGAGTTACATCGTGTCGTTTAGTAAATACAAGATAATTTTGTACGATGCATTATTTCTTCTCTTAAAGTTTAAGTATTTCTAATACGTACGTATTTGTCTTTACTCTGCAACACTGTATTTCCGTATAACATGGTATTCTTACATATTCTTTGGAGAGAAAACTCTCCTGTGCGTTCTCTTTTGAGGCTACACGCTTAGACATACACGCAACACCAACGCTTTTCGAGTTACAACGTGTTGTTTAGGAAAAAAAGATAATTTCGCACTATGCTGGATTCCTTAAAACGTGATATTCTGACATATTAGTTTCGAGATCAAACTCTCCTGTGCGTTCTCTTTTGAGGCTACAAGCTTAGACATACACGAAACATCAAATCTTTTTGAGTTACAACATGATGTTTAGGAAAAGCTAGATAATTTTGCAGGATGTGTTATTTCTTCTTGTAAAGTTTTAGTATTTCCAATATGTACGTATTTGTCTTTACTCTGCAAAACTTTATTTCTTTATAACATGGTATTCTTACATATTCTTTTGAGAGAAAACTCTCATGTGTGTTCTCTTTTGAGGCTACACGCTTAGACAAAAACGCAACACCAAAGCTTTTCTAGTTACAAGAAGTTGTTTAGGAAAAACAAGATAATTTCGCACGATATGGGATTTTCTTAAACGAGGTATTCTGACATATTTTTTCGATAGAAAATTCTCCTGTGGGTTCTCTTTTGAGGCTACACATTTACACATACACACGACACTAAATCTTTTCTAGTTACAACGTGCTGTTTAGTAAATACAAGGTAATTTTTTACGGTGCATTATTTCTTCTCGTAATGTTTAAGTATTTCTAATACGTACGTATTTGTCTTTAATCTGTAACACTGTATTTCCTTATAACGAGGCATCCTTACATATTCTTTCGAGAGAAAACTCTCCTGTGCGTTCTCTTTTGAGGCTACTCACTTAGACATACACGCAACACCAAAGCTTTTCAAGTGACAACGTGTTGTTTAGGAAAAACAAGAGAATTTCGCATGATGCAGGATTTCTTTAAAACGTGGTATTCTGACATATTTTTTCGAGAAAAAATTCTCCTGTGGGTTCTCTTTTGAGGCTACACATTTACACATGCACACAACACCAAATCTTTTCTAGTTACAACGTGTTGTTTAGGAAATACAAGATAATTTTTTACGATGCATTATTTCTTCTCGTAAAGTTTAAGTATTTCTAATATGTACATATTTGTCTTTACTCTGCAACACTGTATTTCCTTTTAACGTGGTATTCTTCATATTTTTTCGAGAGAAAACTCTCCTGTGCCTTTTGAGGCTACACGCTTAGACATACACGCAACACCAAAGCTTTTCGAGTTACAAAGTGTTGTTTAAGAAAAACAAGATAATTTCGGACGATGCGGGATTTCCTTAAAACGTCGTATTCTGACATATTTTTTTCAAGCGAAAACTCTTCTGTGCGTTGTCTTTTGAGGCTACACACTTAGAGATACATGCAACACCAAATCTTTTCGAGTTACAACGTGTTGTTTATGAAGTACAAGATAATTTTTTACGATGCTTTATTACTTCTTATAAAGTTTACGAATTTCCAATACATACGTATTAATCTTTCCTCTGCAACACTTTATTTCTTTATAACGTGGTATTCTTTCATATTCTTTCGAGAGAAAACTCTCCTGTGCATTCTCTTTTGAGGCTACATGCTTAGGCATACACGCAACACCAAAGCTTTTCGAGTTACAACATGTTCTTTAAGAAAAACAAGATAATTTCACACGATGTGGCATTTCCATAAAACGTGGTATTCTGACATATTTTTTCGAGAGAAAACTCTCCTGTGTATTCTCTTTTGAGGCTACAAGCTTAGACATACACCTAACACAAAATCTTTTCGAGTTACAACGTGTTGTTTAGGAAAAACAAGATAATTTTGCACGATGCATTATTTCTTCTCGTAAAGTTTAAGTATTTCCAATAAGTACATACTTGTCTTTACTCTGAAACACTTTATTTTCTTTTTTGTTTAATTTTCTTTTATTCAATATAATTTAACACTGTATTTTCTAATAACGTGGATTTCTTACATATTCTTTCGAGAGAAAACTCTCCTGTGCGTTCTCTTTTGAGGCTGCACGAATAGAGAAAAACCCAACACCAAAGCTTTCTGAGTTGCAACATGTTGTTTAGGAAAAAAATATAATTTCACACTATGGAGGATTTCCTTAAAACATGGTATTCTGACATATTTTTTCGAGCAAAAACTCTCCTGTGCGTTCTCTTTTGAGGCTACACGCTTAGACATACACGCAACACCAAAGCTTTTCGAGTTACAACGTGTTGTTTAGGAAAAACAAGATAATTTCGCACGATGCGTGAGTTCCTTAAAACATGGTATTCTGACATATTTTTTTCGAGATCAAACTCTCCTGTTCGTTCTCTTTTGAGGCTACAAGCTTAGACATACACGTAACACAAAATCTTTTCGAGTTACAACGTGTTGTTTAGGAAAAACAAGATAATTTTCACGATGCGTTATTTCTTCTCGTAAAGTTTAAGTATTTCCAATATGTACATATTTATCTTTACTCTGCAACACTGTATTTCCTTATAACGTGGTATTCTTACATATTCTTTCAAGAGAAAACTCTCCTGTGCGTTCTCTTTTGAGGCTGCATGATTAGAGAAAAATACAACACCAAAGCTTTTCGAGTTGCAACAAGTTGTTTAGGAAAAAAAAAGTTAATTTCGCACGATGCAGGATTTCCTTAAAACGTGGTATTTTGACATATTTTTTCGAGAAAAAACTCTCCTGTGCGTTCTCTTTTGAGGCTACACGCTGAGACATACAAGCAACACCAAAGCTTTCGAGTTACAACGTGTTGTTTAGGAATAACAAGATAAATTTGCATGATGCGTTATTTATACTCGTAAATTTTAAGTTTTTCCAATACGTACGTATTTGTTTTTACTCTGCAACACTGATTTCCTTATAACGTGGTATTCATTCATATTCTTTCGAGAGAAAAGTCTCCTGTGCGTTCTCTTTTGGGGCTACATGCTTAGACATACACGCAACACCAAAGCTTTTCGAGTTACAACGTGTTGTTTAGGAAAAACAAGATAATTTCGCACGATGGGTGATTTCCTTAAAACGTGGTATTCTGACATATTTATTTTCGAGATCAAACTCTCCTGTGCGTTCTCTTTTGAGGCTACACTTTTAGACACACACAGAACACCAAATATTTCGAGTTACAACGTGTTGTTTAGGAAAAACAAGATAATTTTGCACGATGCGTTATTTCTTCTCGTAAAGTTTAAGTATTTCCAATATGTACATATTTGTCTTTACTCTGCAACACTGTATTTCCCTATAACGTGGTATTCTTACATATTCTTTCAAGAGAAAACTCTCCTGTGTGTTCTCTTTTGAGGCTGCACGATTAGAGAAAAACGCACCACCAAAGCTTTTCGAGTTGCAACATGTTGTTTAGGAAAAAAAAAGATAATTTCGCACGATGCAGGATTTCCTTAAAACGTGGTATTTTGACATATTTTTTCGAGAGAAAACTCTCCTGTGCATTCTCTTTTGAGGCTATACGCTGAGACATACAAGCAACATCAAGGCTTTCGAGTTACAACGTGTTGTTTAGGAATAACAAGATAATTTTGCATGATGCGTTATTTCTTCTCGTAAAGTTTAAGTTTTTCCAATACGTACGTATTTGTTTTTACTCTGCAACACTGATTTCCTTATAACGCGGTATTCATTCATATTTTTTCGAGAGAAAACTCTCCTGTGCATTCGCTTTTGGGGCTGCATGCTTAGACATACACGCAACACCAATGCTTTTCGAGTTACAACGTGTTGTTTAGGAAAAACAAGATAATTTCGCACGATGCGTGATTTCCTTAAAACGTGGTATTCTGACATATTTTTTCGAGATCAAACTCTCATGTGCGTTCTCCTTTGAGGCTACAAGCTTAGACATACACGTAACACAAAATCTTTTCGAGTTACAACGTGTTGTTTAGGAAAAACAAGATAATTTTGCACAATGCGTTATTTCTTCTCGTAAAGTTTAAGTATTTCCAATATGTACATATTTGTCTTTACTCTGCAACACTGTATTTCCTCATAACGTGGTATTCTTACATATTCTTTCTAGAGAAAACTCTCCTGTCCGTTCTCTTTTGAGGCTGCACGATTAGAGAAAAACGGAACACCAAAGCTTTTGAGTTGCAACAAGTTGTTTAGGAAAAAAAAAGATAATTTCGCACGATGCAGGATTTCCTTAAAACGTGGTATTTTGACATATTTTTTCGAGAAAAAACTCTCCTGTGCGTTCTTTTTTGAGGCTACACGCTGAGACATACAAGCAACACCAAAGCTTTCGAGTTACAACGTGTTGTTTAGGAATAACAAGATAAATTTGCATGATGCGTTATTTATACTCGTAAATTTTAAGTTTTTCCAATACGTACGTATTTGTTTTTACTCTGCAACACTGATTTCCTTATAACGTGGTATTCATTCATATTCTTTCGAGAGAAAAGTCTCCTGTGCGTTCTCTTTTGGGGCTACATGCTTAGACATACACGCAACACCAAAGCTTTTCGAGTTACAACGTGTTGTTTAGGAAAAACAAGATAATTTCGCACGATGGGTGATTTCCTTAAAACGTGGTATTCTGACATATTTATTTTCGAGATCAAACTCTCCTGTGCGTTCTCTTTTGAGGCTACACTTTTAGACACACACAGAACACCAAATATTTCGAGTTACAACGTGTTGTTTAGGAAAAACAAGATAATTTTGCACGATGCGTTATTTCTTCTCGTAAAGTTTAAGTATTTCCAATATGTACATATTTGTCTTTACTCTGCAACACTGTATTTCCCTATAACGTGGTATTCTTACATATTCTTTCAAGAGAAAACTCTCCTGTGTGTTCTCTTTTGAGGCTGCACGATTAGAGAAAAACGCACCACCAAAGCTTTTCGAGTTGCAACATGTTGTTTAGGAAAAAAAAAGATAATTTCGCACGATGCAGGATTTCCTTAAAACGTGGTATTTTGACATATTTTTTCGAGAGAAAACTCTCCTGTGCATTCTCTTTTGAGGCTATACGCTGAGACATACAAGCAACATCAAGGCTTTCGAGTTACAACGTGTTGTTTAGGAATAACAAGATAATTTTGCATGATGCGTTATTTCTTCTCGTAAAGTTTAAGTTTTTCCAATACGTACGTATTTGTTTTTACTCTGCAACACTGATTTCCTTATAACGCGGTATTCATTCATATTTTTTCGAGAGAAAACTCTCCTGTGCATTCGCTTTTGGGGCTGCATGCTTAGACATACACGCAACACCAATGCTTTTCGAGTTACAACGTGTTGTTTAGGAAAAACAAGATAATTTCGCACGATGCGTGATTTCCTTAAAACGTGGTATTCTGACATATTTTTTCGAGATCAAACTCTCCTGTGCGTTCTCCTTTGAGGCTACAAGCTTAGACATACACGTAACACAAAATCTTTTCGAGTTACAACGTGTTGTTTAGGAAAAACAAGATAATTTTGCACAATGCGTTATTTCTTCTCGTAAAGTTTAAGTATTTCCAATATGTACATATTTGTCTTTACTCTGCAACACTGTATTTCCTCATAACGTGGTATTCTTACATATTCTTTCTAGAGAAAACTCTCCTGTCCGTTCTCTTTTGAGGCTGCACGATTAGAGAAAAACGGAACACCAAAGCTTTTGAGTTGCAACAAGTTGTTTAGGAAAAAAAAAGATAATTTCGCACGATGCAGGATTTCCTTAAAACGTGGTATTTTGACATATTGTTTTCGAGAGAAAACTCTCCAGGCGTTCTCTTTTGAGGCTACACGCTGAGACATACAAACAACACCAAAGCTTTCGAGTTACAACGTGTTGTTTAGGAATAACAAGATAATTTTGCATGATGCGTTATTTCTTCTCGTAAATTTTAAGTTTTTCCAATACGTACGTATTTGTTTTTTCTCTGCAACACTGATTTCCTTATAACGTGGTATTCATTCATATTCTTTCGAGAGAAAACTCTCCTGTGCGTTCTCTTTTGGGGCTACATCCTTAGACATACACGCAACACCAAAGCTTTTCGAGTTACAACGTGTTGTTTAGGAAAAACAAGATAATTTCGCAAGATGCGTGATTTCCTTAAAACGTGGTATTCTGACATATTTTTTTCGAGATCAAACTCTCCTGTGCGTTCTCTTTTGAGGCTACACGTTTAGACACACACAGAACACCAAATATTTCGAGTTACAACGTGTTGTTTAGGAAAAACAAGATAATTTTGCACGATGCGTTATTTCTTCTCGTAAGGTTTAAGTATTTCCAATATGTACATATTTGTATTTACTCTGCAACACTGTATTTCCTTATAACGTGGTATTCTTACATATTCTTTCGAGAGAAAACTCTCCTGTGTGTTCTCTTTTGAGGCTGCACGATTAGAGAAAAACGCAACACCAAAATTTTTCGAGTTGCAACAAGTAGTTTAGGAAAAAAAAAGTTAATTTCGCACGATGCAGGATTTCCTTAAAATGTGGTATTTTGACATATTTTTTCGAGAGAAAACTCTCCTGTGCGTTCTCTTTTGAGGCTACATGCTGAGACATACTAGCAACATCAATGCTTTCGAATTACAACGTGCTGTTTAGGAATAACAAGATAATTTTGCATGATGCCTTATTTCTTCTCGTAAAGTTTAAGTTTTTCCAATATGTACGTATTTGTTTTTACTCTGCAACACTGATTTCCTTATAATGCGGTATTCATTCATATTTTTTCGAGAGAAAACTCTCCTGTGCATTCGCTTTTGGGGCTGCATGCTTAGACATACACGCAACACCAATGCTTTTCGAGTTACAACGTGTTGTTTAGGAAAAACAAGATAATTTCGCACGATGCGTGATTTCCTTAAAACGTGGTATTCTGACATATTTTTTTCGAGATCAAACTCTCCTGTGCGTTCTCCTTTGAGGCTACAAGCTTAGACATACACGTAACACAAAATCTTTTCGAGTTACAACGTGTTGTTTAGGAAAAACAAGATAATTTTGCACAATGCGTTATTTCTTCTCGTAAAGTTTAAGTATTTCCAATATGTACATATTTGTCTTTACTCTGCAACACTGTGTTTCCTCATAACGTGGTATTCTTACATATTCTTTCTATAGAAAACTCTCCTGTCCGTTCTCTTTTGAGGCTGCATGATTAGAGAAAAACGGAACACCAAAGCTTTTGAGTTGCAACAAGTTGTTTAGGAAAAAAAAGATAATTTCGCACGATGCAGGATTTCCTTAAAATGTGGTATTTTGACATATTTTTTTTCGAGAGAAATCTCTCCAGGCGTTCTCTTTTGAGGCTACACGCTGAGACATACACACAACACCAAAGCTTTCGAGTTACAACGTGTTGTTTAGTAATAACAAGATAATTTTGCATGATGTGTTATTTCTTCCTGTAATGTTTAATTATTTCCAATACGTACGTATTTGTTTTTACTCTGCAACAATGATTTCCTTATAACGTGGTATTCATTCATATTCTTTTGAGAGAAAACTCTCCTGTGCGTTCTCTTTTGGGGCTACAAGCTTAGACATACACGCAACACCAAAGCTTTTCGAGTTACAACGTGTTGTTTAAGAAAAACAAGATAATTTCGCACGATGCAGGGTTTCCTTAAAACGTGGTATTCTGACATATTTTTTCGAGAGAAAATTCTCCTGTGCGTTCTCTTTTGGGCTACACGTTTAGAAATACACAAAACACCAAATCTTTTCGAGTTACAACGTGTTATTTAGGAAATACTATAGAATTTTTTACGATGCGTTATTTCTTCTCGTAAAGTTTAAGTATTTCTAACATGTACGTATTTGTCTTTACTCTGCAAAACTGTATTTCCTTGTAACGTGGTATTCTTACATATTCTTTCGAGAGAAAACTCTCCTGTGCGTTCTCTTTTGAGGCTGCACGCTTAGAGAAAAAACGCAACACCACAGCTTTTCGAGTTACAACAAGTTGTTTAGGGAAAAATAGATAATTTTGCACGATGCAGGATTTCCTTAAACGTTGGATTCTGACATATTTTTTCGTGAGAAATCTCTCCTGTGCGTTTTCCTTTGAGGCTACACGCTGAGACATAAAAGCAACACCAAAGCTTTTCGAGTTACAACGTGTTGTTTAGGAAAAACAAGATAATTTCGCACGATGCGACATTTACTTAAAACGTTGTATTCTGACATATTTTGTCAAGGGAAACATTCCTGTGGGTCCTCTTTTGAGGCTACACGTTTACACAAACACGCAAAACCAAATATTTTGGAGTTACAACATGTTGTTTACGAAAAACAAGCTAATTTCCAACGATGCAGGATTTACTTAAAACGTCGTATTATGACATATTTTTTGAGAGAAAACTCTCCTGTGCGTTCTCTTTTGAGGCTACACGATTAGACATACACGCCACACCAAATCATTTCGAGTTACAATGTGTTGTTTAGGAAATACAAGATAATTTTGTACGATGCGATATTTCTTCTCGTAAAGTTTACATATTTCTAATACGTACGTGTTTGTCTTTACATTGCAACACTGTATTTCCTTATAACGTGGTATTCTTACATATTCTTTCGCGAGAAAACTCTCCTGTGCTTTCTCTTTTGAGGCTACACGCTTAGACATACACTCCTCAAAAGAGAACCCACAGAGGAGTTTTCTCTCGACAAAATATGTCAGAATACCATTTTTTAAAGAAATCCCGCATCTTGCGAAATTATCTTGTTTTTCTTAAACAACATGCTGTAACTCGAAAAGCTTTGGTGTTGTGTGTATGTCTAAGCGTGTAGCCTCAAAAGAGAACGCACAGGAGAGTTTTCTCTCGAAAGAATATGAAAGAATACCACCTTACAAGGAAATACAGTATTGCAGAGTAAAGACAAATACGTACGTATTAGAAATACTTAAACATTAAGAGAAGAAATTAAGCATCGTGCAAAATTATCTTGTTTTTCCTAAAGAACACATTGTAACTCGAAAAGATTTCGTGTTGCGTGTATGTCTAAGCTTGTAGCCTCAAAAGAGAATGCACAGGAGAGTTTTCTCTCAAAAAAATATTTCAGAATACCACGTTTTAAGGAAATCCTGCATCGTGCGAAATTATCTTGGATTTCCTAAACAACACATTGTAACTCGAAAAGCTTTGGTGTAGCTTGTATGTCTCGGCATGTAGCCTCAAAAGAGAACACACGGGACAGTTTTATCTCAAAAGAATATGTAAGAATACCACGTTATAAGGAAATACAGTGTTGCAGATTAAAGACAAATACCTACATATTGGAAATACTTAAACTTTACAGGAAGAAATAACGCATCGTGCAATATTATCTTGTTTTTCCTAAACAACACATTGTAACTCGAAAACATTTTGTGTTATGTGTATGTCTAAGCTGGTAGTCTCAAAACTGAATGCACAGGAGATTTTTCTCTCGAAAAAAATGTCAGAATACCATGTTTTAAGGAAATACCGCATTGTGCGAAATTATCTTGTTTTTCCTAAACTACAGGATGTAACTCAAAAAGCTTTGGTGTTGCGTGTATGTCTAAGCATTTAGCCTCGAAGGAGAACGCACAGGAGAGGTTTCTTTCGAAAGAATATGTAAGAATACCACGTTATAAGTAAATACAATGTTGCAGAGTAAAGACAAATACGTATGTACTAGAAATACCTAAACTTTACGAGAAGAAATAACGCATCTTACAAAATTAAATTGTATTTCCTAAACAACACGTTGTAACTCGAAAAGATTTGGTGTTGCGTGTATGTATAAACGTGTAGCCTCAGAAGAGAACCCACAGGAGAATTTTCTCTCGAAAAAATATGTCAGAATACCACGTTTTAAGGAAATCCTGCATCCTGCGAAATTATCTTGTTCTTCCTAAACAACATGTTTTAACTCGAAAAGATTTGGTGTTGCGTGTATGTCTAAGTGTGTAGCCTCAAAATAAGAGAGTTTTCTCTTGAAGAATATGTAAGAATACCACGTTACAAGGAAATACAGTTTTGCAAAATGAAGATAAATACGTACATATCAGAAATACATAAACTTTACGAGAAGAAATAATGCATCATAAAAAATTATCTAGCATTTCCTAAACAACATGTTGAAACTGGAAATGATTTGGTGTGGCGTGTATGTCTAAGCGTGTAGCCTCAAAAGAGAACGCACAGGAGAGTTTTCTCTCGAAAGAATATGTTAGAATACCACATTACAAGGAAATACAGTGTTGCAGAGTAAAGACAAATACGTACCTATTAGAAATACTTAAACATTAAGAGAAAAAATAAAACATCGTACAAAATTATCTTGTATTTCCTAAACAACATGTTGTAACTCGAAAAGATTTGGTGTGGGGTGTATGTCTAAGCGTGAAGCCTCAAAAGAGAATGCACAGGAGAGTTTTCTCTCGAAAAAATATGTCAGAATACCACGTTTTAAGGAACTCCCGCATAGTGCGAAATTATCATGTTTTGCCTAAACAACACGTTATAACTCGAAAAGATTTGGTGTTGCATGGTTGTCTAAATGTGTAGCCTCAAAAGACAACCCACAGAGGAATTTTCTCTCGACAAAATATTTCAGAATACCACGATTTAAAGAAAACCCGCATCTTGTGAAATTATCTTTTTTTTCCTAAACAACATGTTGTAACTCGAAAATCTTTGGTGATGCGTGTATGTCTAAGCGTGTAGCCTCAATAGAGAACGCGTAGGAGAGGTTTCTCTGGAAAGAATATGTAAGAATACCATGTTACAAGGAAATACAGTGTTGCAGAGTAAAGACAAATACGTACGTATTGGAAATAGTTAAACATTACGAGAAGAAATAAAGCATTGTACAAAATTATCTTGTATTTCCTAAACAACACATTGTGACTCAAAAAGATTTGGTGTTGCGTGTATGTCTAAGCATGTAGCCTTAAAAGAGAACGCACAGATGAGTTTTCTCTCGAAAAAATATGTCAGAATACCATGTTTTAAGGAAATCCCGCATCATGTAAAATTATCTTATTTTTCCTAAACAACACGTTGTAACTCGAAAAGCTATGGTGTTGCGTGTATGTCTAAACATGTAGCCTCCAAAGAGAACCCACAGGAGAATTTACTCTCTACAAAATATGTCAGAATACCACGTTATGAGGAAATCCCGCATCATGCGAAATTATCTTGTTTTTCTTAAAGAACAAGTTGTAACTCGAAAAGATTTTGTGTTGCATTTATGTCTAAGCATGTAACCTCAAAAGAGAACGCACAGGAGAGTTTTCTCTCCAAAAATTATGTCAGAACACCACGTTTTTAGGAAATCCTGCATCGTGCAAAATTATCTTGTTTTTCTTGAACAACACATTGTAACTCGAAAAGCTTTGATGTTGCGTGAATGTCTAAGTGTGTAGCCTCAAAAGAGAACGTGCAGGAGAGTTTTCTCTCGAAAGAATATGTAAGAATGCCAAGTTATAAGGAAATACAGTGTTGCAGATTAAAGACAAATACGTACATATAGGAAATACTTAAACTTTACGAGAAGAAATAACGCATCGTGCAAAATTATCTTGTTTTTCCTAAACAACACGTTGTAACTCGAAAAGATTTGCTGTTGTGTGTATGACTAAGCATGTTGCCTCAAAAGAGAACGCACAGGAGAGTTTTCTCTCGAAAGAATATGTCAGAATACCACGTTTTAAGGAAATCTTGCATCGTGAGAAATTATGTTGTTTTTCCTTGCAACATGTTTTAACTCGAAAAGCTTTGGTGTTGCGTGTATGTCTAAGTGCGTAGCCTCAAAAAAGAATGCACAGGAGAGTTTTCTCTCGCAAGATCATGTAAGAATACCACGTTAAAAGGAAATACAATTTTTCAGAGTAAAGACAAATACGTACATATTAGAAATACTTAAACTTTATGAGAAGAAAAAACGCATCATACAAAATTATCTTGTATTTCTTAAACAACACATTGTAACTCGAAAAGATTTGGTGTTGCGTGTATGACTAAGCGTTTAGCCTCAAAAGAGTACGCACAGGAGAGTTGTCTCTCGAAAGAATATGTAAGAATACCACGTTATAAGGAAATACAGTGTTGCAGAGTAAAGACAAATACATGCGTATAAGAAATACTTAAACTTTACGAGAAGAAATAACGCATCGTAGAAAATTATCTTGTATTTCCTAAACAACACCTTGTAACTCGAAAAGATTTGGTGTTGTGTGTATGTCTAAATATGTACCCTCAAAAGAAAACGCACAGGAGAGGTTTTTCTCCAAAAAATATGTCAGAATACCACGTTTAAAGGAAATCCTGCATCGTGCAAAATTATCTTGTTTTTCCTAAACAACACATTGTAACTCGAAAAGCTTTGGTGTAGCTTCTATGTCTCAGCGTGTAGTCTCAAAAGAGAACACACAGGAGAGTTTTCTCTCGAAAAATTATGTCAGAATACCACGTTTTAAGGAAATCCTGCATTGTGCGAAATTATCATTTTTTCTAAACAATTTGTTTTAACTCGAAAAGCTTCGGTGTTGCGTTTTTGTCTAAGCGTGCAGCCTCAAAAGAGAAGGCACAGCAGAGTTTGATCTTGAAAAAAATATGTCAGAATACCACGTTTTAAGGAAATCCCGCATCGTGCGAAATTATCTTGTTTTTCCTAAACAACACGTTGTAACTCGAAAAGCTTTAGTGTAGCTTGTATGTCTCAGCGTGTAGCCTCAAAAGAGATTGCACAGGAGAGATTTGTCTCGAAAGAATATGTAAGAATACCACGTTATAAGGAAATACAGTGGTGCAGAGTAAAGAAAAATACGTACCTATTAGAAATACTTAAACTTTACGAGAAGAAAAAACACATCGTAAAAAATTATCTTGTATTTCCTAAACAACAAGTTCTAACTCGAAAGGATTTGGTGTTTTGTGTATGTCTAAATGTGCAGCCTCAAAAGAGAACCCACAGGAGAATTTTCTCTCGAAAAATTATGTCACAATACTACGTTTTAAGGAAATCCTGCATCATGCAAAATTATCTTGTTTTTCCAAAACCAACACGGTGTAACTCGAAATGCTTTGGTGTTGCGTGTATGTCTAAGCGTGTAGCCTCAAAAGAGAATGCACAGGAGAGTTTTCTCTCGAAAAAATATGTCAGAATACTACGTTTTAAGAAAATCCCAAATCGTGCGAAACAACTTGTTGTAACTCGAAAAGCTTTGGTGTTGCGTTTTTGTCTAAGCGTGCAGCCCCAAAAGAGAACGCACAGGAGAGTTTTCTCTCGAAAGAATATGTAAGAATACCACGTTATAAGGAAATACAGTGTTGCAGAGTAAAGACAATTACGTACGTATTGGAAATACATAAACTTTACGAGAAGAAATAACGCATCATGCAAAATTATCTTGTTTTTCCTAAACAACACATAGTACCTCGAAAAGATTAGGTGTTGCATGTATGTCTAAGCTTGTAGCCTCAAAAGAGAACGCACAGGAGAGTTTTCTCTCGAAAAAATAAGTCAGAATACCATGTTTTAAGGAAATCATGCATCGTGCGAAATTATCTTGTTTTTCCTAAACAACATGTTGTGACTCGAAAAGCTTTGGTGTTTCTTGTATGTCTCAGCGTGCAGCCTCAAAAGAGAACGGACAGGAGAGTTTTCTGTCGAAAAAATATGTCAGAATACCACGTTTTAAGGAACTACCGCATAGTGCGAAATTATCTTGTTTTTCTTAAACAACAAGTTATAACTCGAAAATATTTGGTGTTGTGTGCTTGTCTAAACATGTAGCCTCAAAAGAGAACCCACAAGGAATTGTCTCTCGAAAAAAATATGCCAGAATACCATGTTTTAAGGAAATCCCGCATCTTGCGAAATTATCTTTTTTTTCCTAAACAACACGTTGTAACTCGAAAATCTTTGGTGATGCATGTATGTCTAAGCGTGTAGCCTCAAAAGAGAACGCACAGGAGAGTTTTCTCTCGAAAGAATATGTAAGAATACCACGTTACAAGGAAATACAGTGTTGCAGAGTAAAGACAAATACATATGTATTAGAAATACTTAAACTTTACGAGAAGAAATAAAGCATCGTAAAAAATTATCTTGTATTTCCTAAACAACACGTTGTAACTCGAAAAGATTTGGTGTTGCGTGTATGTCTTCGCATGTAGCCTTAAAAGAGAATGCAAAGGAGAGTTTTCTCTCGAAAAAATATGTCAGAATACCACATATTAAGGAAATCCCGCATCCTGCGAAACTATCTTGTTTTTCTTAAACAACACGTTGTAACTCGAAAAGCTTTGGTGTTGCGTGTATGTCTAAGTGTGTAGCCTCAAAAGAGAACGCACAGGAGAGTTTTCTCTAGAAAGAATATGTAAGAATACCATGTTATAAGGAAATACAGTGTTGCAGAGTAAAGACAAATAAGGACATATTCGAAAAACTTAAACTTAATGAGAAGAAATAACGCATCGTGCAATATTATCTTGTTTTTCCTAAACAACACGTTGTAACTCGAAAAGATTTGGTGTTGCGTGTATGTCTAAGCTTGTAGCCTCAAAAGAGAATGCACAGGAGAGTTTTCTCTAGCAAAAATATGTCAGAATACCACGTTTTAAGGAAATCCTGCATCGTGCGAAATTATCTTGGATTTCCTAAACAACACGTTGTAACTCGAAAAGCTTTGGTGTAGCTTGTATGTCTCAGAATGTAGCCTCAAAAGAGAACACACAGGACAGTTTTATCTCAAAAGAATATGTAAGAATACCACGTTATAAGGAAATACAGTGTTGCAGATTAAAGACAAATACGTACATATTGGAAATACTTAAACTTTATGAGAAGAAATAACGCATTGTGCAATATTATTTGTTTTTCCTAAACAACACATTGTAACTCAAAAAGATTTTGTGTTACATGTATGTCTAAGCTGGTAGTCTCAAAAGAGAATGCACAGGAGAGTTTTATCTCGAAAAAATATGTCAGAATACCACGTTTTAAGGAAATCCCGCATCATGCGAAATTATCTTGTTTTTCCTAAACAACAAGATGTAACTCGAAAAGCTTTGGTGTTGCGTTTATGTCTAAGCATGTAGCCTCAAAAGAGAACGCATAGGAGAGTTTTCTCTCGAAAGAATATGTAAGAATACCACGTTATAAATAAATAGATTGTTGCAGAGTAAAGACAAATACGTATGTATTAGAAATACTTAAACTTTACTAGAAGAAATAACGCATCGTACAAAATTATCTAGTACTTCCTAAACAACACGTTAAAATTGGAAAAGATTTGGTGTGGCGTGTATGTCTAAGTGTGCAGCCTCGAAAGAGAAAACACAGGAGAGTTTACTCTTGAAAAAATATGTCAGAATACCACGTTTTAAGGAAATCTTGCATCGTGCGAAATTATCATTTTTTCTAAACAACTTGTTTTAACACGATAAGCTTTGGTGTTGCGTTTTTGTCTAAGCGTGCAGCCTCAAAAGAGAACGCACATCAGAGTTTGATCTCAAAAAAAATATGTCAGAATACCACGTTTTTAAAGAAATCCCGCACAGTGCGAAATTATCTTGTTTTTTCTAAACAACACGTTGTAACTCGAAAAGCTTTAGTGTAGCTTGTATGTCTCAGCGTGTAGCCTCAAAAGAGAACGCCTGGAGAGTTTTCTCGCGAAAAAATATGTCAGAATACCACGTATTAAGGAAAACCTGCATCGTGCGAAATTATCTTGTTTTTCCTAAACAACACGTTGTAACTCGAAATGCTTTGGTGTTGCATGTATGTATAAGCGTGTAGCCTCTAAAGAGAATGAACAGGAGAGTTTTCTCTCCAAAGAATATGTAAGAATACCACGTTATAAGGAAATACAGTGTTGCAAGGGTAAAGACAAATACTTACATATTAGAAATACTTAAACTTTACGAAAAGAAATAAAGCATCGTGCAAAATTATCTTGTTTTCCCTAAACAACACGTTGTAACTCGAAATATTTGGTGTTGCGTGTAGGTCTAAGGATGTAGCCTCAAAAGGGAACGCATAGGAGAGTTTTCTCTCAAAAAAATATGTCAGAATACCACGTTTTAAGTACATCCTGCATCGTGCGAAATTATTTGTTTTTCCTTTACAGCATATTTTAACTTGAAAAGCTTTGGTGGTGCGTGTATGTCTAAGCGTGTAGCCTCAAAATAGAATGCACAGGAGAGTTTTCTCTCGAAAGAATATGTAAGAATACCACGTTACAAGGAAATAGAGTGTTGCAGAGTAAAGACAAATGCATATATATTAGAAATACTTAAACTTTACGAGACGAAATAGCGCATCGTACAAAATTATCTTGTATTTCCTAAACCACACGTTGTAACTCGAAAGGATTTGGTGTTGCGTGTATGTCTAAACATGTAGCCTCAAAAGAGAACCTAGAGGAGAGTTTTGTCTCGAAAAAATATGTAAAAATGCCACGTTTTTAGGAAATCCTGCATCGTGCGAAATTATCTTGTTTTTCATAAACAACACGTTGTAACTCGAAAAGCTTTGGTGTTGCGTGTATGTCTAAGCGTGTAGACTCAAAAGAGAACGCACAGTAGAGTTTTCTCTCACAAGATTATGTATGAATACCACGTTACAAAGAAATACAGTTTTGCAGAGTAAAGACAAATACGTACATATTAGAAATACTTAAACTTTACGAGAAGAAATAACGCATGGTACAAAATTATCTTGTATTTCCTAAACAACACGTTGTAACTCGAAAAGATTTGGTGTGGCGTGTATGTCTAAGCGTATAGACCCAAAAGAGAACGCACAGCAGAGTTTTCTCTCGCAAGATTATGTAAGAATACCAAGTTAAAAGAAAATACAATTTTGTAGAGTAAAGACAAATACACACATATTAGAAATACTTAAACTTTACGAGAAGAAATAACGCATCGTAAATAATTATCTTGTATTTCCTAAACAACACGTTGTAACTCGAAAAGATTTGCTGTGGCGTGTATGGCTAAGCGTGTAGACTCAAAAGAGAATGCACAGGAGAGTTTTCTCTTGAAAAAATATGTCAGAATACCACGTTTTAAGGAAATCCCGCATCGTGCAAAATTGTCTTTTTTTTTTCCTAAACAACATGTTGTAACTCGAAAGGCTTTGGTAATGCGTGTATGTCTAAGCATGTAGCCTCAAAATGGAACACACAGGAGAGTTTTCTCTCGAAAGAATATGTAAGAATACCATGTTAAAAGGAAATACAGTTTTGCAGAGTAAAGACAAATACATACATATTAGAAATATTTAAACTTTATGTGAAGAAATAACGCATCATAAAAAATTATCTTGTATTTCCTAAACAACACGTTGTAACTCGAAAAGGTTTGGTGTTGCCTGTATGTCTAAGCATGTAGCCTCAAAAGAGAACACACAAGAGAGTTTTCTCTCGAAAAAATATGTCAGAATACCACGTTTTAAGGAAATCCCGAATCGTGCAAAATTATCTTTTTTTTCTTATACCACAAGTTGTAACTCGAAAAGCTTTGGTGTTGCGTGTATGTCTAAGCGTGTAGCCTCAAAAGGGAACACACAGGAGAGTTTTCTCTCGAAAGAATATGTAAGAATACGACGTTATTCTTAGGAAATACAGTGTTGCAGAGTGAAGACAAATATGTACATATTGGAAATACTTAAAATTTACGAGAAATAATAACGCATCGTGCAAAATTATCTTGTTTTTCCTAAACAACACGTTGCAACTCGAAAAGATTTTGAGTTGTGTGTATATCCAAGCTTGTAGCCTCAAACGGGAACACACAGGAGAGTTTTCTCTCCAAAAAAAATATGTCAGAATACCACGTCTTAAGGAAATCCTGCATCGTGCAAAATTATTTTGTTTTTTTAAACCACACTTTGTAACTCGAAAAGCTTTGGTGTTGCGTGTAGGTCTAAGTGTGTAGCCTCAAAAGAGAACGCACAGGAGAGTTTCCTCTCAAAAGAATATGTAAAAATGCCATGTTATAAGGACATACAGTCTTGCAGATAAAGACAAATACGTACATATTAGAAATACTTAAACTTTACGAGAAGAAATAATGCATCATACAAAATTATCTTGTATTTCATAAACAACACGTTGTAACTCTAAAAGATTTGGTGTTGCGTGTCTGTCAAAGCGTTTAGCATTAAAAGAGAACGCACAGGAGAGTTTTCTGTCGAAAAAATATATCAGAATACCACGTTTAAGGAAATCCCGCATCGTGCGAAATTATCTAGTTTTTCTTAAACAACATGTTGTAACTCGAAAAGCTTTGGTTTTGCGTGTATGTCTAATTGTGTAGCCTCAAAAGAGAACGCACAGGAGAGTTTTCTCTCGAAAGAATATGTAAGAATGCCACGTTATAAGGAAATACAGTGTTGCAGAATAAAGACAAATACATACTTATTGGAAATACTTAAACTTTAGGAGAAGAAATAACGCATCGTGAAAAATTATCTTGTTTTTCCTAAACAACACGTTGTAACTAGAAAAGATTTGGTGTTGTGTGTATGTCTAAAAGTGTTGCCTCAAAAGAGAACCCACAGGAGAATTTTCTCTCAAAAAAAAAATATGTCAGAATACCAGGTTTTAAGGAAATCCCGCATTGTGCAAAATTATCTTGTTTTTCTTAAATAACACGTTGTAACCCGAAAACTTTTGTGTAGCGTGTATGTCTAAGCGTGTAGCCTCAAAAGGGAACACACAGGAGAATTTTCTCTCAAAAAAAATATGTCAGAATACCACGTTTTAAAGAAATCCTGCGTCGTGCGAAATTATCTTGTTTTTCCTAAACAACACGTTGTAACTCGAAAAGCTTTGGTGTTGCGTGTATGTCTAAGAATGTAGGACTCAAAAGAGAACACACAGCAGAGTTTTCTCTCGCAAGATTATGTCAGAATACCACGTTACAAGGAAATACAATGTTACCTGTATGTCTAAGCATGTAGCCTCAAAAGAGAACGCACAGGAGAGTTTCCTCTCGAAAAAATATGTCAGAATACCATGTTTTAAGAAAATCCTGCATCGTGCGATATTATCTTGTTTTTCTTAAACAACACGTTGTAACTCGAAAAGGTTTGGGGTTGCCTGTATGTCTAAGCATGTAGCCTCAAAAGGGAACGCACAGGAGAGTTTTCTCTAGAAAGAATATGTAAGAATACCACGTTATAAAGAAATACAGTTTTGCAGAGTAAAGACAAATACATACATATTGGAAATACTTAAACTTTACAAGAAGAAATAATGCATCGTGCAAAATTATCTTGTTTTTCCTAAACAACACGTTGTAACTCGAAAAGATTTTGCGTTACGTGTATGTCTAAGCTTGTAGACTCAAAAGAGAACGCACAGGAGAGTTTTCTCTCGAAAAACTATGTCAGAATACCAAGTTTTAAGGAAATCCCACATCGTGCGAAATTATCTTGTTTTTCTTAAAGAACACGTTGTAACTTGAAAAGTTTTGGTGTTGCATATATGCCTAAGCATGTAGCCTCAAAAGAGAATGCACAGGACAGTTTTCTGTCGAGAGAATATGTAAGAATACCACATTATAAGGGAAATACAGTGTTGCAGAGGAAAGACAAATATGTACGTATTGGAAATACTTAAACTTTAGAAGAATAAATAATGCATCGTGCAAAATTATCTTATTTTTCCTAAACAACACGATGTAACTCGAAAAGATTTGGTGTTGTGTGTATGTCTCAAAAGTGTTGCCTCAAAAGAAAACCGACAGGAGAATTTTATCTCAAAAAAATATTTCAGAATACCACGTTTTAAGGAAATCCCGCATCGTGCGAAATTATCTTATTTTTCTTAAAGAACACGTTGTAACTCCAAAAGCTTCGGTGTTGCATGTATGCCTAAGCGTGTAGCCTCAAAAGAGAATGAACAGGAGAGTTTCCTCTCGCAACATTATGTCAGAATACCACGTTACAAGGAAATACAGTTTCACAGAGTAAAGACAAATACGTACATATTAGAAATACTTAAACTTTACGAGAAGAAATAACACATCGTAAAAAATTATCTTGTACTTCCTAAACTACACGTTGAAACTCGAAAAGATTTCGTGTTGCCTGTATGTCTAAGCATTTAGCCTCAATAGAGAACCCACAGGGGATTTTTCTCTCGAAAAAATATGTCAGAATACCACATTTTAAGGAAATCCCGCATCGTGCGAAATTATCTTGTTTTTCTTAAACAACAGGTTGTAACTCGAAAAGCTTTGGTGTTGCGTGTATGTCTAAGTGTGTAGCCTCAAAAGAGAATGCACAGGAGAGTTTTCTCTCAAAAGAATATGTAAAAATAACACGTTATAAGGAAATACAATGTTGCAGAGTAAAAACAAATACGTACGTATTGGAAATACTTAAACTTTACAAGAAGAAAAAATGCATCCTGCAAAATTATCTTGTTTTTCCTAAACAACACGTTGTAACTCAAAAGGATTTGGTGTTGCGTGCATGTCTAAGCATGGAGCCTCAAAGGAGATCGCACAGGAGAGTTTTCTCTCGAAAAAATAAGTCAGAATACCAAGTTTTAAGTAAATCCTGCGTCGTGCGAAATTATCTTGTTTTTCTAAACAACACGTTGTAACTCGAAAAGCTTTGGTGTTGCGTGTATGTCTAAGCGTGTAGACTCAAAAGAGAACGCACAGTAGACTTTTCTCTCACAAGATTATGTAAGAATACCACGTTACAAGGAAATACAGTTTTGCAGAGTAAAGACAAATACTTACATATTAGAAATACTTAAACTTTACGGGAAGAAATAACGCATGGTACAAAATTATCTTGTATTTCCTAAACAACACGTTGTAACTCGAAAAGATTTGGTGTGGCGTGTATGTCTAAGCATGTAGACTCAAAAGAGAACGCACAGCAGAGTTTTCTCTCGCAAGATTATGTAAGAATACCACGTTACAAGGAAATACCGTTTTGCAGAGTAAAGACAAATATGTACATATTGAAATACGTAAACGTTATGAGAAGAAATAACGCATGGTACAAAATTATCTTGTATTTCCTAAACAACACGTTGTAACTCGAAAAGATTTGGTGTGGCGTATATGTCTAAGCGTGTAGACTCAAAAGGGAATGCACAGCAGAGTTTTCTCTCGCAAGATTATGTAAGAATACCACGTTACAAGGAAATACAGTTTTGCAGAGTAAAGACAAATATGTACATATTAGAAATACTTAAACTTTACGAGAAGAAATAACGCATCGTAAAAAATTATCTTGTATTTCCTAAACAACACGTTGTAACTTGGAAAGCTTTGGTGTTGTGTTTTTATCTAAGGTGCAGCCTTAAAAGAGACAGCACAGGAGAGTTTTCTCTCAAAAGAATATGTAAGAATACCTCGTTGCAAGGGAAATACAGTGTTGCAGTGTAAAGACAAATAAGTACGTATTAGAAATACTTAAACTTACGAGAAGTAATAAGGCATCATATAAAATTATCTTGTATTTCCTAAACAACATGTTGTAGCTCGAAAAGATTTGGTGTTGCCTGTATGTGTAAGCATGTAGACTCAAAAGAGAATAAACAGGAGAGATTATCTCTCAAAAAATATGTCAGAATAGCACGTTTTAAGGAATTCCCGCATCTTGAGAAATTACTTGTTTTCCTTAATAACACATTGAAACTCGAATAACTTTGGTGTTGTCTGTATGTCTAAGCATGCAGCCTCAAAAGAGAATGCACAGGAGAGTTTTCTCTCGAAAGAATATGTAAGAATACCACGTTATGAGGAAATATATTGTTGGAGAGTAAAGACAATTACGTACGTATTAGAAATACTAAAACTTTATGAAAAAAATAATGCATCCTGCAAAATTATCTTGTTTTTCCTAAAGAACACATTGTCCTCGAAAAGCTTTGGTGTTGCGTGTATGACTTCGCATGTAGCCTCAAAAGAGAATGCACAGGAGAGTTTTCTCTCGAATGAATGCGTCAGAATACCACATTTAAAGGAAATCCCGCATCGTGAGAAATTAACTTGTTTTTTTCCTAAACAACAAGTTTTAAAATGAAAAGCTTTGGTGTTGCCTATATGTCTATGTGTGTAGATTCAGAAGACAACGCACAAGAGAATTTTCTCTCGAAAGAATATGTAAGAATACAACGTTATAAGGAAATACAGTGTTGCAGAGTAAATACAAATACATACGTTTTGGAAATACTTAAACTTTAAGAGAAGAAATAAGGTATTGTGCAAAATTATCTTGTTTTTCCTAAACAACACGTTGTAACTCGAGAAGATTTGGTGTTAAGTGTATGTCTAAGCTGGTAGGCTCAAAAGAGAACGCACAGGAGTGTTTTCTCTCGAAAAAATATGTCAATATACCACGTTTTAAGGAAATCCCGCATCGTGAGAAATTATCTTGTTTTTCCTAATCAAAACGTTGTAACGTGAAAAGCTTTGGTGTTGCGTGTATGTCTAAGCGTGTAGCCTCAAAAGAGAACGCACAGGAGAGTTTACTCTCGAAAGAATATGTAAGAATACCACGTGATAAGCAAATACAGTGTTGCAGAGTAAAGACAAATACGTACGTATTAGATATACTTAAATGTACGTGAAGAAATAATGCATCGTTCAAAATTATCTTATATATCCTAAACAACACGTTGTAACTCGAAAAGATTTGGTGTTGCTTGTAAGTCTAAATGTGTAGCCTCAAAAGAGAACCCAGCGGAGAATTTTCCCTCGAAATATATGTCAGAATACAATGTTTTAAGGAAATCCCTCAGTGTGCGAAATTATCTTGTTTTTCCTAAACAACACGTTGAAACTCGAAATGCTTTGGTGTTGCGTGTATGTCTAAGTGTGTAGCCTCAAAAGAGAATGAAGAGGAGAGTTTTCTCTCGAAGGAATATGTAAGAATACCACGTTATGTTGAAATTCAGTGTTGCAGATTAAAGACAAATACGTAAGTATTAGAAATACTTAAAATTTACGAGAAGAAATAATGCATCGTGAAAATTATCTTTTTTTTTTCCTAAACAACATGTTGTAACTCGAAAATATTTGGTGTTGGGTGTATGCCTAAATGTTTAGCCTCAAAAGAGAACCCACAGGAGAATTTTCTCTCGAAAAATATGTCAGAATAACAAGTTTTAAGGAAATACAGCATTATGCGAAATTATCTTGTTTTTCCTAAACAACACGTTGTAATTCGAAAAGCTTTGATGTTGCGTGTATGTCTAAGCGTGCAGCCTCAAAATAGAAAGCACAGGAGAGATTTCTCTCGAAAGAATATGTAAGAAGTCCACGTTATAACGGAATACAGTGTTGCAGAGTAAAGACAAATTCGTACGTATTAGAAATACTTAAACTTTACGAGAAGAAATATCGCATCATGCAAAATTATCTTGTTTTTCCTAAACAACACATTGTAACTCAAAAAGACTTGGTGTTGCATGTATGACTAAAAGTGTAGCCTCAAAAGAGAACGCACAGGAGAGATTTTTCTCGAAAAAATATGTCAGAATAGCTCGTTTTAAGGAAATCCAGCATTGTGCGATATTATCTTGTTTTTCCTAAACAACACGTTTTAAATCGAAAAGCTTTGGTGTTGCGTGTATGTCTAAGTTTGTAGCCTCAGAAGAGAATGCAAGGAGAGTTTTCACTTGAAAGAAAATGTCAGAACACCACGTTACAAGGAAATACAATGTTGCAGAGTAAAGACAAATACGTACGTATTAGAAATACTTAAACGTTACGAGAAGAAATAACTCATCATACAAAATTATCTTGTATTTCCTAAAAAACACGTTGTAACTCAAAAAGATGTGGAGTTTCGTGTATGTCTCAGCGTGTAGCCTCAAAAGAGAATGCACAGGAGAGTTTTCACTCGAAAGAATATGTGAGAATACCACGATATAAGGAAATACAGTATTACAGATTAAAGACAAATACGTACATATTGGAATTACTTAAACTTTATGAGAAGAAATAACACATCGTGCAAAATTATCTTGTTTTTCCTAAATAACACGATGTAACTCGAAAAGATTTGGTGGTGCGTGTATGTCTAAGCTTCTAGCCTCAAAAGAGTATGCACAGGAGAGTTTTCTCTCGAAAAAACCTGTCAGAATACCCCGTTTTAAGGAAATCGCAGATCATGTGAAATTATCTTCTTTTTCCTAAACAAAACCTTATAACTTGAAAAGTTTTGGTGTTGCGTGTATGTCTAAGCGTGTAGCCTCAAAAGAAAATGCACAGGAGAGTTTTCTCTCGAAAGAATATGAAAGAATACCACGTTATAAGCAAATACAGTGTTGCAGAGTAAAGACAAATACGTACGTATTAGAAATACTTAAACTTTACGAGAAGAAATAACGCATCGTACTATATTATCTTGTATATCCTAAATAACACGTTGTAACCTGAAAAGATTTGTTGTTGCTTGTAAGTCTAAATGGGTAGCCTCAAAAGAGAACCCACAGGAGAATTTGCTCTCGAAAAAATATGTCAGAATACCACGTTTTATGGAAATCCTGCATCGTGCGAAATTATCTTGTTGTTCCTAAACAACACTTTGTAACCCGAAAAACTTTGATGTTGCGTGTATGTGTAAGCGTGTAGCCTCAAAAGAGAACGAAGAGGAGAGTTTTGTTTCAAAAGAAAATGTAAGAATACCACGTTATAAGGAAATACAGTGTTGCAGAGTAAAGACAAATACGTACGTATTAGAAATACTTAAAATTTACGAGAAGAAATAATGCATCGAGCAAAATTATCTTGTTTTTCCTAAACAACACGTTGTAACTCGAAAAGATTTGGTGTTGCGTGTATGTCTAAACGTGTAGCCTCAAAAGAGAACCCACAGGATAATTTTCTCTCAAAAAATATGTCAGAATACCACGTTTTAAGGAAATATCTCATCGTGCGAAATTATCTTGTTTTTCCTAAAGAACACGTTGTAACTCGAAAAGATTTGGTGTTGCCTGTATGTCTAAGCATGTAGCCTCAAATGAGAATGCAAAGGAGAGTTTTCTCTAGAAAGAATATGTAAGAATTCCACGTTATAATGGAATACAGTGTTGCAGAGTCAAAACAAATACGTACGTATTAGAAATACTTAAACTTTACGAGAAGAAATAATGCTCTGTACAAAATTATCTTGTATTTCCAAAACAACAAGTTGAAATTCGAAAAAAATTGGTGTTGCGTGTATGTCTAAGCTTGTAGCCGCAAAAGAGAACACAAAGTATAGTTTTCTATCGAAAAAATATATCAGAATACCACGTTTTAAGGAAATCCTGCATCGTGCGAAATTATCTTGTTTTTCCTAAACAATACCTTGTAACTCGAAAAGATTTGGTGTTGTGTGTATGTATAAGGGTGCAGCCTCAAAAGAGAATGCACAGGAGAGGTTTCTCACGAAAGAATATGTAAGAATTCCACGTTTTAAGGAAATCCCACATCATGAGAAATTATCTTGTTTTTCCTTAACAACACGTTGTAACTCAAAAAGCTTTGGTGTTGCGTGTATGTCTAAGTGGGCAGCCTCAAAAGAGAACGCATAGGAGAATTTTCTCTCGAAAGAATATGTAAGAATACAACTTAATAAGGAAATACAGTGTTGCAGAGTAAAGACAAATACGTACGTTTTGGAAATACTTAAACTTTAAGAGAAGAAATAAGGCATCGTGCAAAATTATCTTGTTTTTCCTAAACAACACATTGTAACTCGAAGAGATTTGGTGTTACGTGTATGTCTAAGCTGGTAGCCTCAAAAGAGAACACACAGGAGTGTTTTCTCTGGAAAAAATATGTCAATATACCACGTTGTAAGGAAATCCCGCACCGTGTAAAATTATATTGTTTTTCCTAAACAACATGGTGTAACTTGAAAAGCTTTGGTGTTGCGTGTATGTCTAAGCGTGTAGCCTCAAAAGAGAACGCACAGGCGAGTTTACTCTCGAAAGAATATGTAAGAATACCACGTGTTAAGCAAATACACTATTTTAGAGTAAAGACAAATACGTAGGTATTAGAAATACTTAAATGTACGAGAAGAAATAACGCATCGTACAAAATTATCTTGTATATCCTAAACAACACGTTGTAACTTGAAAAGATTTGGTGTTGCTTGTAAGTCTAAATGTGTAGCCTCAAAAGAGAACCCACAGGAGAATTTTCCCTCAAAAAAATATGTCAGAATACCTCGTTTTAAGGAAATCCCGCATCATGCGAAATTATCTAGTTTTTCCTAAACAACACATTGTAACTCGAAATGCTTTGGTGTTGCGTGTATGTCTAAGCGTGTAGCCTCAAAAGAGAATGAAGTGGAGAGTTTTCACTAGAAAGAATATGTAAGAATAACAAGTTATAAGGAAATACAGTATTGCAGATTAAAGACAAATATGTACATATTGGAAATACTTAAACTTTACGAGAAGAAATAACGCATCGTGCAAAATTATCTTGTTTTTCCAAAATAACAAGTTGTAATTCGAAAAGATTTGGTTTTGCGTGTATGCCTAAGCTTCTAGGCTCAAAAGAGAATGTACAGGAGAGTTTTCTTTTGAGAAAACATGTCACAATACCCCGTTTTAAGGAAATTACGCATCATGCGAAATTATCTTGTTTTTCCTAAATAACACATTGTAACTTGAAAAGCTTTGGTATTGCGTGTATGTCTAAGCATGTAGCCTCAAAGGAGAACGCACAGGAGAGTTTATTCTCTTAAGAATATGAAAGAATACCACGTTATAAGCAAATACAGTGTTGCAGAGTAAAGACAAATACATACGAATTAGAAATACTTAAAATTTATGAGAAGACATAACGCATAGTACAAAATTATCTTGTTTTTCCTAAACAACAGGTTGTAACTCGAAAATATTTTATGTTGCATGTATGTCTAAATGTGTAGCCTCAAAAGAGAACCCACAGGAGAATTTTCTCTCGAAAAAATATGTCAGAATACCACATTTTAAGGAAATAGCACATCATGCGAAATTATCTAGTTTTTCCTAAAAAACAAGTTTTAACTCGAAAATCTTTGGTGTTGTGTGTATGTCTAAGCGTGTAGCTTCAAAATACAACGCACAGGAGAGTTTTCTCTCGAAAGAAAATGTAAGAATTCCACGTTATAACGGAATACAGTGTTGCAGAGTAAAGACAAATATGTACATATTAGAAATACTTAAACTTTGCGAGAAGAAATAACGCATCATGCAAAATTATCTTGTTTTTCCTATACAACACGTTGTAACTCGAAAAGATTTGGTGTTGTGTGTATGAATAAGTGTGTAGGCTAAAAAGAGAACGCACAGGAGAGTTTTCTCTCGAAAAAATATGTCAGAATACCACGTTTTAAGGAAATCCAGCATTGTGCGATATTATCTTGTTTTTCCTAAACAACACGTTGTAACTCGAAAAGTTTTGGTGCTGCGTGTATGTCTAAATGTGTAGCCTCAGAAGAGAACGCACAGGAGAGTTTTCTATCGAATGAATATTTCAGAACACCACGTTAAAAGGAAATAGAGTGTTGCAGAGTAAAGACAAATACGTACGTATTAGAAATACTTAAACTATACGAGAAGAAATAATGTTCCGAACAAAATTAACTTGTATTTCCTAAACCACACGTTGTAACTCGAAAAGAATTGGTGTTACATATATGTCTAAAGGTTTAGCCTCAAAAGAGAACCCACAGGATTATTTACTCTCGAAAAAATATGTCAGAATACCACGTTTTAAGGAAATCTAGCATCGTGCAAAATTATCTTGTTTTTCCTAAACAACATGTTGTAACTCGAAAAGCTTTGGTGTTGCTTGTATGTCTCAGCGTGTAGCCTCAAAAGAGAATGCACAGGAGAGTTTTCTATCGAAAAAATATATCAGAATAAAACGTTTTAAGGAAATCCTGCATCGTGCGAAATTATATTGTTTTTCCTAAACAACACGTTACAACTCGAAAAGCTTTGGTGTTGCGTGCATGTCTAAGCATGTACCCTCAAAAGAGAACGCACAGGAGAGTTGTCTCTCGAAAAAATATGTCAGAATACCACGTTTTAAAAAAATCCCGTATCATGCGAAATTATCTTGTTTTTCCTAAACAACTTGTTGTAAATCGAAAAGCTTTGGTGTTGCGTTTTTGTCTAAGCGTGCAGCCTCAAAAGAGAATGAACAGGAGAGTTTTCTCTCGAAAGAATATGTAAGAATACCATGTTATAAGGAAATATAGTGTTGCTGAGTAAAGACAAATACGTACCTATTGGAAATACTTAAACTTTACGAGAAGAAATAATGCATCGTGCAAAATTATCTTGTTTCTCCTAAACAACACGTTTTAACTCGAAAGGATTTGGTGTTGCCTGTATGTCTAAACGTTTTGCCTCAAAAGAGAAGGCACAGGAGAGTTATCTCTAGAAAAAATATGTCAGAATACCACGTTTTAAGGAAATCCTGCATCGTGCGAAATTATCTTGTTTTTTCAAACAACATGTTTTATCTCAAAAAGTTTGGTGTTGCCTGTATGTCTAAGTGTGTAGCCTCAATAGAGAATGCACAGGAGAGCTTTCTCTCGCAAGAATATGTAAGAATACCATGTTACAAGGAAATACAGTTTTGCAGAGTAAAACAAATACGTACATATACGAAATACTTAAACTTAACAAGAAGAAATAATGCATCATAAAAAATTATCTAGTATTTCCTAAACAACACATGGTAACTCGAAATGTTTTGGGTGTGGCGTGTATGTCTAAGTGTGTAGCCTCAAAAGCGAACCGACAGGAGAATTTTCTCTCGGAAAAATATGTCAGAATACCACGTTTTAAGGAAATCCTGCATCGTGCGAAATTATCTTGTTTTTCCTAAATAACACGTTGTAATTCGAAAAGCTTTGGTGTTGCGTGTATGTCTAAGCGTGTAGCCTCAAAGAGAAGGCACAGGAGAGTTTTCGCTCGAAAGAATATGTAAGAATACCACGTTACCAGGAAATACAGTGTTGTAAAGACAAATAAGTACGTATTAGAAATACTTAAACATTAAGAGAAGAAATAAAGCATAGTACAAAATTATCTTATATTTCCTAAACAACACGTTGTAACTCGAAATGATTTGGTGCTGCGTGTATGTCTAAGCATGTAGCCTCAAAAGAGAACGCACAGGAGAGTTTGCTCTCGAAAAAATATGTCAGAATACCACGTTTTAAGGAAATCCTGCATCTTGCGAAATTATCTTGCTTTTCCTAAACAACACGTTGTAATTCGAAAATCTTTGGTGTTGCGTGTAAGTTTAAGCGTCTAGCCTGAAAGGAGAACGCACAGGAGAGTTTTCTCTCGAAAGAATATGTAAGAATATCACGTTATAAGGAAATACAGTGTTGCAGAGTAAAGACAAACACGTACGTATTAGAAATACTTAAACTTTACAAGAAGAAATAACGCATCGTAAAAAATTATCTTGTATTTCCTAAAGAACACGTTGTAACTCGAAAAGATTTGGTGTTGTGTGTATGTCTCAATGTGTAGCCTCAAAAGAGAACCCACGGGAGAATTTTCTCTTGAAAAAATATGTCAGAATACCACGTTTTAAGGAAATCCTGCATCGTGCGAAATTATCTTGCTTTTGATAAACAACACGTTGTAACTCGAAAAGCTTTGGTGTAGCTTGTATGTCTCAGTGTGTAGCCTCAAAAGAGAACACACAGGAAAGTTTTCTCTCGAAAAAATATGTCAGAATACCATGTTTTAAGGAAATCCTGCATCGTGCGAAATTATCTTTTTTTTTCCTAAACAACTTGTTGTTACTCGAAAAGCTTTGGTGTTACGTTTTTGTCTAAGCGTGCAGCCTCAAAAGAGAAAGCACAGGACAGTTTTTTTTCTCAAAAGAATATGTAAGAATACCACGTTATAAGGAAATACAGTGTTGCAGATTAAAGACAAATATGTACGTATTGGACATACTTAAACTTTACAAGAAGAAATAACACATCTTGCAAAATTTTCTTGTTTTTCCTAAACAACACGAGGTAACTCGAAAAGATGTGGTGTTGCGTGTATGTCGAAGCATGTAGCCTCAAAAGAGAACGCACAGGAGAGCTTTCTCTTGAAAGAATATGTAAGAATACCACGTTACAAGGAAATACAGTATTGAAGAGCAAAGACAAATACGTACATATTCGAAATATTTAAAATTAACAAGAAGAAATAACACATCATACAAAATTATCTAGTATTTCCTAAACAACATGTTGTAACACGAAAAGATTTGGTGTGGCGTGTATGACAAAGCGTGTAGCCTCAAAAGAGAACCGACAGGAGAATTTTCTCTCGAAAAAATATATCAGAATACCACGTTTTCAGGAAATCCTGCATCGTGCGAAATTATCCTCTTTTTCCTAAACAACACGTTGTAACTTGAAAAGCTTTGGTGTTGCGTGTATGTCTAAGCGTGTAGCCTCAAAAGAGAAGGCACAGGAGAGTTTTCTCTCAAAAGAATATGTAAGAATACCACATTACAAGGAAATACAGTGTTGTAGAATAAAGACAAATAAGTACATATTAGACATACTTAAACATTAAGAGAAGAAATAAAGCATCATACAAAATTATCTTGTATTTCCTAAACAACACGTTGTAACTCGAAAAGATTTGGGGTTGCGTGTATGTCTAAGCATGTAGCCTTAAAAGAGAACGCACAGGAGAGTTTTCTCTCGAAAAAATATGTCTGAATACCACGTTTAAAGGAAATCCTGCATCGTGCGAAATTATCTTTTTTTTTTTCCTAAGCAACTGGTTGTAACTCGAAAAGCGTTGGTGTTGCGTGTATGTCTAAGGGTGTAGCCTCAAAAGAGAACGCACAGGAGAGTTTTCTCTCAAAAGAATATATAAGAATACCATGTTATAAGGAAATACAGTGTTGCAGAGTAAAGACAAATACGTACGTAAAGGAAATACTTAAACTTTACGAGAAGAAATAATGCATCATAAAAATTTATCTTTTATTTCCTAAACAACATGTTGTAACTCGAAAATATTTGGTGTTGCATGTATGTCTAAGCATGTAGCCTCAAAAGAGAATGCACAGGAGAGTTTTCTCTCGAAAAAATATGTCAGAATACCACGTTTTAAGGAAATCCCGCATCTTGAGAAATTATCTTGCTTTTCCTAAACAACACGTTGTAATTCGAAAATCGTTGGTGTTGCGTGTATGTCTAAGCGTCTAGCCTCAAAAGAGAACGCACAGGAGAGTTTTCTCTCAAAAGAATATATAAGAATACCACGTTATAAGGAAATACAGTGTTGCAGAGTAAAGACAAGTACGTACGTATTAGAAATACTTAAATTTTTCGAAAAGAAATAACGCATCTTAAAAATTATCTTGTATTTCATAAACAACACGTTGTAACTCGAAAAGATTTGGTGTTGTGTGTATGTCTAAATGTGTAGCCTCAAAAGAGAACCCACAGGAGAATTTGCTCTTGAAAATAATGTCAGAATACCACGTTTTAAGGAAATACTGCATCGTGCGAAATTATCTTGTTTTTTCTAAACAACACGTTGTAACTCGAAAAGCCTTGGTGTAGCTTGTATGTCACAGCGTGTAGCCTCAAAAGAGAACACACAGGAGAGTTTTCTATCGAAAAAATATGTCTGAATACCACGTTTTAAGGAAATCCTGCATCGTGCGAAATTATCTTTTTTTTTTCCTAAACAACTTGTTGTAACTCGAAAAGCTTTGGTGTTGCGTTTTTGTCTAAGCGTGCAGCCTCAAAAGAGAACGCACAGGACAGTTTTCTCTCAAAAGAAAATGTAAGAATACCACGTTATAAGGAAATACAGTGTTGCAGATTAAATACAAATATGTACGTATTGGAAATACTTAATCTTTACAAGAAGAAATAACGCATCTTGCAAAATTATCTTGTTTTTCCTAAAAACACGAGGTAACCCGAAAAGATGTGGTGTTGCGTGTATGTCTAAGCATGTAGCCTCAAAAGAGAACTCACAGGAGAGTTTTCTCTTGAAAGAATATGTAAGAATACCACGTTACAAGGAAATTCAGTGTTGCAGAGTAAAGACAAATACGTACATATTAGAAATACTTAAACATTAAGAGAAGAAATAAAGCATTGTAAAAAATTATCTTGTTTTTCCTAAACAACACGCTGTAATTCGAAAAGATTTGGTGTTGCATGTATGTCTAAGCTTGTAGCCTCAAAAGAGAACACACAGGTGAGCTTTCCCTCGAAAACATAAGTCAGAATACCACGTTTTAAGGAAATCTTGCATCGTGCGAAATTATCTTGTTTTTCCTAAACAACACGTTGTAACTCGAAAAGCTTTGGTGTAGCTTGTATGTCTCAGCATGTAGTCTCAAAAGAGAACACACAGGAGAGTTTTCTCTCGAAAAAAATATGTCAGAATACCACGTTTTAAGGAAATACTGCATCGTGCGAAATTATCTTTTTTTTTCCTAAACAACATATTTTAACTCAAAAAGCTTTGGTGTTTCGTGTATGTCTAAGTGTGTTGCCTCAAAAGAGAATGCACAGTAGAGTTTTCTCTCGCAAGAATATGTAAAAATTCCACGTTACAAGGAAATACAGTTTTGCAGAGAAAACAAATACGTACATATTCGAAATACTTAAACTTAACAAGAAGAAATAACGCATCATACAAAATTATCTAGTATTTCCTAAACAACACGTTGTAACTCGAAAAGATTTGGTGTGGTGTGTATGTCTAAGCGTGTAGCCTCAAAAGAGAACCGAAAGGAGAATTTTCTCTCGAAAAAAATATATCAGAATACCACGTTTTCAGGAAATCCTGCATCATGCGAAATTATCTTGTTTTTCCTAAACAACACGTTGTAATTCGAAAAGCTTTGGTGTTGCGTGTATGTCTAAGCATGTAGCCTCAAAAGAGAAGGCACAGGAGAGTTTTCTCTCAAAAGAATATGTAAGAATACCACATTACAAGGAAATACAGTGTTGTAAAGACAAATAAGTACATATTAGAAATACTTAAACATTAAGAGAAGAAATAAAGCATCGTACAAAATTATCTTGTTTTTCCTAATCAACACATTGTAACTCGAAAAGATTTGGGGTTGCGTGTATGTCTAAGCATGTAGCCTCAAAAGAGAACGCACAGGAGACTTTTCTCTCGAAAAAAATATGTCTGAATACCACGTTTTAAGGAAATCCTGCATCGTGTGAAATTATCTTTTTTTTCCTAAACAACTTGTTGTAACTCGAAAAGCTTTGGTGTTGCGTGTATGTCTAAGGGTGTAGCCTCAAAAGAGAACGCACAGGAGAGTTTTCTCTCAAAAGAATATATAAGAATACCATGTTATAAGGAAATACAGTGTTGCAGAGTAAAGACAAATACGTACGTAAAGGAAATCCTTTAACTTTACGAGAAGAAATAATGCATCATACAAAATTATCTTTTATTTCCTAAACAACATGTTGTAACTCAAAAATATTTAGTGTTGCATGTATGTCTAAGCATGTTGCCTCAAAAGAGAATGCACAGGAGAGTTTTCTCTCGAAAAAATATGTCAGAATACCACGTTTTAAGGAAATCCTGCATCTTGCGAAATTATCTTGCTTTTCCTAAACAACACGTTGTAATTCGAAAATCTTTGGTGTTGCGTGTATGTCTAAGTGTCTAGCATCAAAAGAGAACACACAGGAGAGTTTTCTCTCGAAAGAATATGTAAGAATACCACGTTATAAGGAAATACAGTATTGCAGAGTAAAGACAAATACGTACATATTAGAAATACTTAAGCTTTACGAGAAGAAATATCGCATCGTAAAAATTATCTTGTATTTCCTAAACAACACGTTGTAACTCGAAAAGATTTGGTGTTGTGTGTATGTCTAAATGTGTAGCCTCAAAAGAGAACCCACGGGAGAATTTTCTCTTGAAAATATATGTCAGAATACCACGTTTTAAGGAAATCCTGCATCGTGCGAAATTATCTTCTTTTTTCTAAATAACACGTTGTAACTCGAAAAGCCTTGGTGTAGCTTGTATATCTCAGCGTGTAGCCTCAAAAGAGAACACACAGGAGAGTTTTCTCTCGAAAAAATATGTCTGAATACCACGTTTTAAGGAAATCCTGCATCGTGCGAAATTATCTTTTTTTCCTAAACAACTTGCTGTAACTCGAAAAGCTTTGGTGTTGCGTTTTTGTCTAATCGTGCAGCCTCAAAAGAGAACTCACAAGTTTTCTCTCAAAAGAATATGTAAGAATACCACCTTATAAGGGAATACAGTGTTGGAGATTAAAGACAAATATATACTTATTGGAAATACTTAAACTTTACAAGAAGAAATAACGCATCTTGCAAAATTATCTTGTTTTTCCTAAACAACACGAGGTAACTCAAAAAGTTGTGGTGTTGCGTGTATGTCTAAGCATGTAGCCTCAAAAGAGAATGCACAGGAGAATTTTCTCATGAAAGAATATGTAAGAATACCACGTTACAAGGAAATACAGTGTTGCAGAATAAAGACAAATACGTACATATTAGAAATACTTAAACATTAAGAGAAGAAATAAAGCATCGTAAAAAATTATCTTGTTTTTCCTAAACAACACGTTGTAATTCGAAAAGATTTGGTGTTGCGTGTATGTCTAAGCTTGTAGCCTCAAAAGAGAACGCACAGGGGAGTTTTCCCTCAAAAACATAAGTCAGAATACCACGTTTTAAGGAAATCCTGCATTGTGCGAAATAATCTTGTTTCTCCTAAACAACACGTTGGAACTCGAAAAGCTTTGGTGTAGCTAGTATGCCTCAGCGTGTAGCCTCAAAAGAGAACACACAGGAGAGTTTTTTCTCGAAAAAATATGTCACAATACGACGATTTAAGGAAATCCCGCATCATGCGAAATTATCTTGTTTTCCTTAAACAACACGTTTTAACTCGAAAAGCTTTGGTTTTGCGTGTATGTCTAAGCGTGTAGCCTCAAAAGAGAAGGTACAGGAGAGTTTTCTCTCGAAAGAATATATAAGAATACCATGTTATAAGGAAATACAGGGTTGCAGAGTAAAGACAAATACATACGTAAAGGAAATACTTAAACTTTACGAGAAGAAATAATGCATCATACAAAATTATCTTTTATTTCCTAAACAACATGTTGTAACTCAAAATGATTTGGTGTTGCATGTATGTCTAAGCATGTAGCCTCAAAAGAGAATGCATAGGAGAGTTTTCGCTCGAAAAAATAAGTAAGAATACCACGTTATAAGGGAATACAGTGTTGCAGATTAAAGACAAATACGTACGTACTGGAAATACTTAAACTTTACAAGAAGAAATAACACATCATGCAAAATTATCTTGTTTTTCCTAAACATCAAGTGGAAACTCGAAAAGATGTTGTGTTGCATGTATGTCTAAGCGTGTAGCCTCAAAAGGGAACGCACAGGAGAGTTTTTTCTCGAAAGAATATGTAAGTATACCACGTTGGATGGAAATACAGTGTAGCAAAGTAAAGACAAATATATACATATTAGAAATACTTAAACATTAGGAGAAGAAATAAAGCATCGTAAAAAATTATCTTGTTTTTCCTAAACAACACATCGTAATTCAAAAAGTTTTGGTGTTGCGTGTATGTCTAAGCTTGTAGCCTCAAAAGAGAACGCAGAGGATAGTTTCCCCTCGAAAACATAAGTGAGAATACCACATTTAAGGAAATCCTGCATCGTGTGAAATTATCTTGTTTTTTTCTAAACAACAGGTTGTAACTCGAAAAGCTTTGGTGTAGCTTTTATGTCTCAGCGAGTAGCCTCAAACGAGAACACACAGGAGAGTTTTCTCTCGAAAAAATATGTCAGAATACCATGTTTTAAGGAAATCCTGCATCGTGCGAAATTACCTTTTTTTTTCCCTAAACAACATGTTTTAACTCAAAAAGCTTTGGTGTTGCGTGTATGTCTAAGTGTATAGCCTCAAAAGAGAATGCACAGGAGAGTTTTCTCTCGGAAGAATATGTAAGAATACCACGTTACAAGGAAATACAGTTTTGCAGAGTAAAACAAATACGTACATATTCGAAATACTAAAACTTAACAAGAAGAAATATTGCATAATAAAAAATTACCTAGTATTTCCTAAACAACACGTTGTAACTCGAAAGATTTGTTGTGGCGTGTATGTCTAAGCGTGTAGCCTCAAAAAAGAACCGACAGGAGAATTTTCTCTCGGAAAAATATGTCAGAATACCACGTTTTAAGGAAATCCTGCATCATGCGAAATTATCTTATTTTTCCTAAACAACACGTTGTAACTCGAAAAGCATTGGTGTAGCCTGTATGTCTAAGCGTCTTGCCTCAAGAGTGAACGCACAGGAGAGTTTTCTCTCGAAAGAATTTGTAAGAATACCACGTTATAAGGAAATACAGTGTTGCAGAGTAAAGACAAATACAAACGTAATAGAAATACTTAAACTTTACGAGAAGAAATAACACATCGTAAAAAATTATCTTGTATTTCTTAAACAACACGTTGTAACTCGAAAAGATTTGGTGTTGTGCTTATGTATAAATGTGTAGCCTCAAAAGAGAACCCACAGGAGAATTTTCTCTTGAAAAAATATGCCTGAATACCACGGTTTAAGGAAATCCTGCATCGTGCGAAATTATCTTGTTTTTTTCTAAACAACACGTTGTAACTCGAAAAGCTTTGGTGTAGCTTGTATGTCTCAGCGTGTAGCCTCAAAAGAGAACACACAGGAGAATTTTCTCTCGAAAAACTATGTCTGCATAACACGTTTTAAGGAAATCCTGCATCGTGCGAAATGATCTTTTTTTTTTTCCTAAACAACTTGTTGTAACTCGAAAAGCTTTGGTGTTGACTTTTTGTCTAAGCGTGCAGCCTCAAAAGAGAACGCACAGGACAGTTTTCTCTCAGAAGAATATGTAAGAAAACCACATTATAAGGAAATACAGTGTTGCAGATTAAAGTCAAATACGTACGTATTGGAAATACTTAAACTTTACAAGAAGAAATAACGCATCGTGCAAAATGATCTTGTTTTTCCTAAACAACACGTGGTAACTCTAAAAGATGTGGTGTTGCGTGTATGTCTAAGCGTGTAGCCTCAAAAGAGAATGCACAGGAGAGTTTTCTCTCGAATGAATATGTAAGAATACCACGTTACAAAGAAATACAGTGTTGCAGAGTAAAGACAAATAAGTACATATTAGAAATACTTAAACATTAAGAGAAGAAATAAAACATCATAAAAAATTATCTTGTTTTTCCTAAACAACACGTTGTAATTCGAAAAGATTTGGTGTTGCGTGTATGACTAAACTTGTAGCCTCAAAAGAGAACGCACAGGAGAGTTTTCCCTCTAAAACATAAGTCAGAATACCACGTTTTAAGGAAATCGTGCATTGTGCGAAATTATGTTGTTTTTCCTAAACAACACGTTGTAACTCGAAAATCTTTGGTGTAGCTTGTATGTCTCAGCGTGTAGCCTCAAAAGAGAACACACAGGAGAGTTTTCTCTGGAAAAAATATGTCAGAATACCACGTTTTAAGGAAATCCTGCATCGTGCGAAATTATCTTTTTTTTCCTAAACAACATGTTTTAACTCAAAAAGCTTTGGTGTTGCGTGTATTTCTAAGTGTGTAGCCTCAAAAGAGAATGCACAGGAGAGTTTTCTCTCGCAAGAATATGTAAGAATTCCACGTTACAAGGAAATACAGTTTTGCAGAGTAAAACAAATACGTACATATTCAAAATACTTAAACCTAACGAGAAGAAATAACGCATCATAAAAAATTATCTGGTATTTCCTAAACAACAGGTTGTAACTCGAAAAGATTTCGTGTGGCGTGTATGTCTAAGTGTGTAGCCTCAAAAGAGAACCGACAGGAGAATTTTCTCTCAAAAAATATGTCAGAATACCACGTTTTAAGGAAATCCTGCATTGTAAGAAATTATCTTGTTTTACCTAAACAACACGTTGTAATTCGAAAAGCTTTGGTGTTGCGTGTATGTCTAAGCGTGTAGCCTCAAGAGAGAAGGCACAGGAGAGTTTTCTCTCGAAAGAATATGTAAGAATACCACATTACAAGGAAATACAGTGTTGTAGAGTAAAGACAAATAAGTACATATTAGAAATACTTAAACATTAAGAGAAGAAATAAAGCATCGTACAAAATTATCTTGTATTTCCTAAACAACACGTTGTAACTCGAAAAGATTTGGTGTTGCGTGTATGTCTAAGCATGTAGCCTCAAAAGAGAACCCACAGGAGAATTTTCTTACGTCAAAATTTGTCAGAAAACCACGTTTAAAGGAAATCCCGCA
>NW_026263308.1:0-54566 GCF_947179515.1 Apodemus sylvaticus
AATTGTTGTGGCGTGTACGTCTTAACATGTAGCATCTAAAGAGAACCAAAAGGAGAATTTTCTTTCGTCAAAATTTTTCAGAAAATCACGTTTTAAGGAAATCCCGCATCGTGCGAAATTATCTTGTTTTTCCTAAACAACACGTTGTAAGTCGAAAAGCTTTCATGTTGCGTGTATGTCTAAGTGTGTAGCCTCAAAAGAGAAGGCACAGGACAGTTTTCTCTCGAAAGGATATGTAAGAATACCACTTCATAAGGAAATACAGTTTTGCAGAGTAAAGACATATACGTACGCATTGGAAACTCTTTACGAGAAGAAATAACGCATAGTACAAAATTAGCTTGTATCTCCAAAACTACACGTTGTATCTCGAAAAGAATTGTTGTGGCGTGTACGTCTTAACATGTAGCATCTAAAGAGAACCAAAAGGAGAATTTTCTTTCGTCAAAATTTTTCAGAAAATCACGTTTTAAGGAAATCCCGCATCGTGCGAAATTATCTTGTTTTTCCTAAACAACCACGTTGTAAGTCGAAAAGCTTTCATGTTGCGTGTATGTCTAAGTGTGTAGCCTCAAAAGAGAAGGCACAGGACAGTTTTCTCTCGAAAGGATATGTAAGAATACCACTTCATAAGGAAATACAGTTTTGCAGAGTAAAGACATATACGTACGCATTGGAAACTCTTTACGAGAAGAAATAACGCATCGTACAAAATTAGCTTGTATCTCCAAAACTACACGTTGTATCTCGAAAAGAATTGTTGTGGCGTGTACGTCTTAACATGTAGCATCTAAAGAGAACCAAAAGGAGAATTTTCTTTCGTCAAAATTTTCAGAAAATCACGTTTTAAGGAAATCCCGCATCGTGCGAAATTATCTTGTTTTTCCTAAACAACACGTTGTAAGTCGAAAAGCTTTCATGTTGCGTGTTTGTCTACGTGTGTAGCCTCAAAAGAGAAGGCACAGGACAGTTTTCTCTCGAAAGGATATGTAAGAATACCACTTCATAAGGAAATACAGTTTTGCAGAGTAAAGACATATACGTACGCATTGGAAACTCTTTACGAGAAGAAATAACGCATAGTACAAAATTAGCTTGTATCTCCAAAACTACACGTTGTATCTCGAAAAGAATTGTTGTGGCGTGTACGTCTTAACATGTAGCATCTAAAGAGAACCAAAAGGAGAATTTTCTTTCGTCAAAATTTTTCAGAAAATCACGTTTTAAGGAAATCCCGCATTGTGCGAAATTATCTTGTTTTTCCTAAACAACACGTTGTAAGTCGAAAAGCTTTCATGTTGCGTGTATGTCTAAGTGTGTAGCCTCAAAAGAGAAGGCACAGGACAGTTTTCTCTCGAAAGGATATGTAAGAATACCACTTCATAAGGAAATACAGTTTTGCAGAGTAAAGTCATATACGTACGCATTGGAAACTCTTTACGAGAAGAAATAACGCATAGTACAAAATTAGCTTGTATCTCCAAAACTACACGTTGTATCTCGAAAAGAATTGTTGTGGCGTGTACGTCTTAACATGTAGCATCTAAAGAGAACCAAAAGGAGAATTTTCTTTCGTCAAAATTTTTCAGAAAATCACGTTTTAAGGAAATCCCGCATCGTGCGAAATTATCTTGTTTTTCCTAAACAACACGTTGTAAGTCGAAAAGCTTTCATGTTGCGTGTATGTCTAAGTGTGTAGCCTCAAAAGAGAAGGCACAGGACAGTTTTCTCTCGAAAGGATATGTAAGAATACCACTTCATAAGGAAATACAGTTTTGCAGAGTAAAGACATATACGTACGCATTGGAAACTCTTTACGAGAAGAAATAACGCATCGTACAAAATTAGCTTGTATCTCCAAAACTACACGTTGTATCTCGAAAAGAATTGTTGTGGCGTGTACGTCTTAACATGTAGCATCTAAAGAGAACCAAAAGGAGAATTTTTCTTTCGTCAAAATTTTTCAGAAAATCACGTTTTAAGGAAATCCCGCATCGTGCGAAATTATCTTGTTTTTCCTAAACAACACGTTGTAAGTCGAAAAGCTTTCATGTTGCGTGTATGTCTAAGTGTGTAGCCTCAAAAGAGAAGGCACAGGACAGTTTTCTCTCGAAAGGATATGTAAGAATACCACTTCATAAGGAAATACAGTTTTGCAGAGTAAAGACATATACGTACGCATTGGAAACTCTTTACGAGAAGAAATAACGCATAGTACAAAATTAGCTTGTATCTCCAAAACTACACGTTGTATCTCGAAAAGAATTGTTGTGGCGTGTACGTCTTAACATGTAGCATCTAAAGAGAACCAAAAGGAGAATTTTCTTTCGTCAAAATTTTTCAGAAAATCACGTTTTAAGGAAATCCCGCATTGTGCGAAATTATCTTGTTTTTCCTAAACAACACGTTGTAAGTCGAAAAGCTTTCATGTTGCGTGTATGTCTAAGTGTGTAGCCTCAAAAGAGAAGGCACAGGACAGTTTTCTCTCGAAAGGATATGTAAGAATACCACTTCATAAGGAAATACAGTTTTGCAGAGTAAAGTCATATACGTACGCATTGGAAACTCTTTACGAGAAGAAATAACGCATAGTACAAAATTAGCTTGTATCTCCAAAACTACACGTTGTATCTCGAAAAGAATTGTTGTGGCGTGTACGTCTTAACATGTAGCATCTAAAGAGAACCAAAAGGAGAATTTTCTTTCGTCAAAATTTTTCAGAAAATCACGTTTTAAGGAAATCCCGCATCGTGCGAAATTATCTTGTTTTTCCTAAACAACACGTTGTAAGTCGAAAAGCTTTCATGTTGCGTGTATGTCTAAGTGTGTAGCCTCAAAAGAGAAGGCACAGGACAGTTTTCTCTCGAAAGGATATGTAAGAATACCACTTCATAAGGAAATACAGTTTTGCAGAGTAAAGACATATACGTACGCATTGGAAACTCTTTACGAGAAGAAATAACGCATCGTACAAAATTAGCTTGTATCTCCAAAACTACACGTTGTATCTCGAAAAGAATTGTTGTGGCGTGTACGTCTTAACATGTAGCATCTAAAGAGAACCAAAAGGAGAATTTTCTTTCGTCAAAATTTTTCAGAAAATCACGTTTTAAGGAAATCCCGCATCGTGCGAAATTATCTTGTTTTTCCTAAACAACACGTTGTAAGTCGAAAAGCTTTCATGTTGCGTGTATGTCTAAGTGTGTAGCCTCAAAAGAGAAGGCACAGGACAGTTTTCTCTCGAAAGGATATGTAAGAATACCACTTCATAAGGAAATACAGTTTTGCAGAGTAAAGACATATACGTACGCATTGGAAACTCTTTACGAGAAGAAATAACGCATCGTACAAAATTAGCTTGTATCTCCAAAACTACACGTTGTATCTCGAAAAGAATTGTTGTGGCGTGTACGTCTTAACATGTAGCATCTAAAGAGAACCAAAAGGAGAATTTTCTTTCGTCAAAATTTTTCAGAAAATCACGTTTTAAGGAAATCCCGCATTGTGCGAAATTATCTTGTTTTTCCTAAACAACACGTTGTAAGTCGAAAAGCTTTCATGTTGCGTGTATGTCTAAGTGTGTAGCCTCAAAAGAGAAGGCACAGGACAGTTTTCTCTCGAAAGGATATGTAAGAATACCACTTCATAAGGAAATACAGTTTTGCAGAGTAAAGACATATACGTACGCATTGGAAACTCTTTATGAGAAGAAATAACGCATCGTACAAAATTAGCTTGTATCTCCAAAACTACACGTTGTATCTCGAAAAGAATTGTTGTGGCGTGTACGTCTTAACATGTAGCATCTAAAGAGAACCAAAAGGAGAATTTTCTTTCGTCAAAATTTTTCAGAAAATCACGTTTTAAGGAAATCCCGCATCGTGCGAAATTATCTTGTTTTTCCTAAACAACACGTTGTAAGTCGAAAAGCTTTCATGTTGCGTGTATGTCTAAGTGTGTAGCCTCAAAAGAGAAGGCACAGGACAGTTTTCTCTCGAAAGGATATGTAAGAATACCACTTCATAAGGAAATACAGTTTTGCAGAGTAAAGACATATACGTACGCATTGGAAACTCTTTACGAGAAGAAATAACGCATAGTACAAAATTAGCTTGTATCTCCAAAACTACACGTTGTATCTCGAAAAGAATCGTTGTGGCGTGTACGTCTTAACATGTAGCATCTAAAGAGAACCAAAAGGAGAATTTTCTTTCGTCAAAATTTTTCAGAAAATCACGTTTTAAGGAAATCCCGCATCGTGCGAAATTATCTTGTTTTTCCTAAACAACACGTTGTAAGTCGAAAAGCTTTCATGTTGCGTGTATGTCTAAGTGTGTAGCCTCAAAAGAGAAGGCACAGGACAGTTTTCTCTCGAAAGGATATGTAAGAATACCACTTCATAAGGAAATACAGTTTTGCAGAGTAAAGACATATACGTACGCATTGGAAACTCTTTACGAGAAGAAATAACGCATCGTACAAAATTAGCTTGTATCTCCAAAACTACACGTTGTATCTCGAAAAGAATTGTTGTGGCGTGTACGTCTTAACATGTAGCATCTAAAGAGAACCAAAAGGAGAATTTTCTTTCGTCAAAATTTTTCAGAAAATCACGTTTTAAGGAAATCCCGCATCGTGCGAAATTATCTTGTTTTTCCTAAACAACACGTTGTAAGTCGAAAAGCTTTCATGTTGCGTGTATGTCTAAGTGTGTAGCCTCAAAAGAGAAGGCACAGGACAGTTTTCTCTCGAAAGGATATGTAAGAATACCACTTCATAAGGAAATACAGTTTTGCAGAGTAAAGACATATACGTACGCATTGGAAACTCTTTACGAGAAGAAATAACGCATCGTACAAAATTAGCTTGTATCTCCAAAACTACACGTTGTATCTCGAAAAGAATTGTTGTGGCGTGTACGTCTTAACATGTAGCATCTAAAGAGAACCAAAAGGAGAATTTTCTTTCGTCAAAATTTTTCAGAAAATCACGTTTTAAGGAAATCCCGCATTGTGCGAAATTATCTTGTTTTTCCTAAACAACACGTTGTAAGTCGAAAAGCTTTCATGTTGCGTGTATGTCTAAGTGTGTAGCCTCAAAAGAGAAGGCACAGGACAGTTTTCTCTCGAAAGGATATGTAAGAATACCACTTCATAAGGAAATACAGTTTTGCAGAGTAAAGTCATATACGTACGCATTGGAAACTCTTTACGAGAAGAAATAACGCATAGTACAAAATTAGCTTGTATCTCCAAAACTACACGTTGTATCTCGAAAAGAATTGTTGTGGCGTGTACGTCTTAACATGTAGCATCTAAAGAGAACCAAAAGGAGAATTTTCTTTCGTCAAAATTTTTCAGAAAATCACGTTTTAAGGAAATCCCGCATCGTGCGAAATTATCTTGTTTTTCCTAAACAACACGTTGTAAGTCGAAAAGCTTTCATGTTGCGTGTATGTCTAAGTGTGTAGCCTCAAAAGAGAAGGCACAGGACAGTTTTCTCTCGAAAGGATATGTAAGAATACCACTTCATAAGGAAATACAGTTTTGCAGAGTAAAGACATATACGTACGCATTGGAAACTCTTTACGAGAAGAAATAACGCATCGTACAAAATTAGCTTGTATCTCCAAAACTACACGTTGTATCTCGAAAAGAATTGTTGTGGCGTGTACGTCTTAACATGTAGCATCTAAAGAGAACCAAAAGGAGAATTTTCTTTCGTCAAAATTTTTCAGAAAATCACGTTTTAAGGAAATCCCGCATCGTGCGAAATTATCTTGTTTTTCCTAAACAACACGTTGTAAGTCGAAAAGCTTTCATGTTGCGTGTATGTCTAAGTGTGTAGCCTCAAAAGAGAAGGCACAGGACAGTTTTCTCTCGAAAGGATATGTAAGAATACCACTTCATAAGGAAATACAGTTTTGCAGAGTAAAGACATATACGTACGCATTGGAAACTCTTTACGAGAAGAAATAACGCATAGTACAAAATTAGCTTGTATCTCCAAAACTACACGTTGTATCTCGAAAAGAATTGTTGTGGCGTGTACGTCTTAACATGTAGCATCTAAAGAGAACCAAAAGGAGAATTTTCTTTCGTCAAAATTTTTCAGAAAATCACGTTTTAAGGAAATCCCGCATTGTGCGAAATTATCTTGTTTTTCCTAAACAACACGTTGTAAGTCGAAAAGCTTTCATGTTGCGTGTATGTCTAAGTGTGTAGCCTCAAAAGAGAAGGCACAGGACAGTTTTCTCTCGAAAGGATATGTAAGAATACCACTTCATAAGGAAATACAGTTTTGCAGAGTAAAGTCATATACGTACGCATTGGAAACTCTTTACGAGAAGAAATAACGCATAGTACAAAATTAGCTTGTATCTCCAAAACTACACGTTGTATCTCGAAAAGAATTGTTGTGGCGTGTACGTCTTAACATGTAGCATCTAAAGAGAACCAAAAGGAGAATTTTCTTTCGTCAAAATTTTTCAGAAAATCACGTTTTAAGGAAATCCCGCATCGTGCGAAATTATCTTGTTTTTCCTAAACAACACGTTGTAAGTCGAAAAGCTTTCATGTTGCGTGTATGTCTAAGTGTGTAGCCTCAAAAGAGAAGGCACAGGACAGTTTTCTCTCGAAAGGATATGTAAGAATACCACTTCATAAGGAAATACAGTTTTGCAGAGTAAAGACATATACGTACGCATTGGAAACTCTTTACGAGAAGAAATAACGCATCGTACAAAATTAGCTTGTATCTCCAAAACTACACGTTGTATCTCGAAAAGAATTGTTGTGGCGTGTACGTCTTAACATGTAGCATCTAAAGAGAACCAAAAGGAGAATTTTCTTTCGTCAAAATTTTTCAGAAAATCACGTTTTAAGGAAATCCCGCATCGTGCGAAATTATCTTGTTTTTCCTAAACAACACGTTGTAAGTCGAAAAGCTTTCATGTTGCGTGTATGTCTAAGTGTGTAGCCTCAAAAGAGAAGGCACAGGACAGTTTTCTCTCGAAAGGATATGTAAGAATACCACTTCATAAGGAAATACAGTTTTGCAGAGTAAAGACATATACGTACGCATTGGAAACTCTTTACGAGAAGAAATAACGCATCGTACAAAATTAGCTTGTATCTCCAAAACTACACGTTGTATCTCGAAAAGAATTGTTGTGGCGTGTACGTCTTAACATGTAGCATCTAAAGAGAACCAAAAGGAGAATTTTCTTTCGTCAAAATTTTTCAGAAAATCACGTTTTAAGGAAATCCCGCATTGTGCGAAATTATCTTGTTTTTCCTAAACAACACGTTGTAAGTCGAAAAGCTTTCATGTTGCGTGTATGTCTAAGTGTGTAGCCTCAAAAGAGAAGGCACAGGACAGTTTTCTCTCGAAAGGATATGTAAGAATACCACTTCATAAGGAAATACAGTTTTGCAGAGTAAAGACATATACGTACGCATTGGAAACTCTTTATGAGAAGAAATAACGCATCGTACAAAATTAGCTTGTATCTCCAAAACTACACGTTGTATCTCGAAAAGAATTGTTGTGGCGTGTACGTCTTAACATGTAGCATCTAAAGAGAACCAAAAGGAGAATTTTCTTTCGTCAAAATTTTTCAGAAAATCACGTTTTAAGGAAATCCCGCATCGTGCGAAATTATCTTGTTTTTCCTAAACAACACGTTGTAAGTCGAAAAGCTTTCATGTTGCGTGTATGTCTAAGTGTGTAGCCTCAAAAGAGAAGGCACAGGACAGTTTTCTCTCGAAAGGATATGTAAGAATACCACTTCATAAGGAAATACAGTTTTGCAGAGTAAAGACATATACGTACGCATTGGAAACTCTTTACGAGAAGAAATAACGCATAGTACAAAATTAGCTTGTATCTCCAAAACTACACGTTGTATCTCGAAAAGAATCGTTGTGGCGTGTACGTCTTAACATGTAGCATCTAAAGAGAACCAAAAGGAGAATTTTCTTTCGTCAAAATTTTTCAGAAAATCACGTTTTAAGGAAATCCCGCATCGTGCGAAATTATCTTGTTTTTCCTAAACAACACGTTGTAAGTCGAAAAGCTTTCATGTTGCGTGTATGTCTAAGTGTGTAGCCTCAAAAGAGAAGGCACAGGACAGTTTTCTCTCGAAAGGATATGTAAGAATACCACTTCATAAGGAAATACAGTTTTGCAGAGTAAAGACATATACGTACGCATTGGAAACTCTTTACGAGAAGAAATAACGCATCGTACAAAATTAGCTTGTATCTCCAAAACTACACGTTGTATCTCGAAAAGAATTGTTGTGGCGTGTACGTCTTAACATGTAGCATCTAAAGAGAACCAAAAGGAGAATTTTCTTTCGTCAAAATTTTTCAGAAAATCACGTTTTAAGGAAATCCCGCATCGTGCGAAATTATCTTGTTTTTCCTAAACAACACGTTGTAAGTCGAAAAGCTTTCATGTTGCGTGTATGTCTAAGTGTGTAGCCTCAAAAGAGAAGGCACAGGACAGTTTTCTCTCGAAAGGATATGTAAGAATACCACTTCATAAGGAAATACAGTTTTGCAGAGTAAAGACATATACGTACGCATTGGAAACTCTTTACGAGAAGAAATAACGCATCGTACAAAATTAGCTTGTATCTCCAAAACTACACGTTGTATCTCGAAAAGAATTGTTGTGGCGTGTACGTCTTAACATGTAGCATCTAAAGAGAACCAAAAGGAGAATTTTCTTTCGTCAAAATTTTTCAGAAAATCACGTTTTAAGGAAATCCCGCATTGTGCGAAATTATCTTGTTTTTCCTAAACAACACGTTGTAAGTCGAAAAGCTTTCATGTTGCGTGTATGTCTAAGTGTGTAGCCTCAAAAGAGAAGGCACAGGACAGTTTTCTCTCGAAAGGATATGTAAGAATACCACTTCATAAGGAAATACAGTTTTGCAGAGTAAAGACATATACGTACGCATTGGAAACTCTTTATGAGAAGAAATAACGCATCGTACAAAATTAGCTTGTATCTCCAAAACTACACGTTGTATCTCGAAAAGAATTGTTGTGGCGTGTACGTCTTAACATGTAGCATCTAAAGAGAACCAAAAGGAGAATTTTCTTTCGTCAAAATTTTTCAGAAAATCACGTTTTAAGGAAATCCCGCATCGTGCGAAATTATCTTGTTTTTCCTAAACAACACGTTGTAAGTCGAAAAGCTTTCATGTTGCGTGTATGTCTAAGTGTGTAGCCTCAAAAGAGAAGGCACAGGACAGTTTTCTCTCGAAAGGATATGTAAGAATACCACTTCATAAGGAAATACAGTTTTGCAGAGTAAAGACATATACGTACGCATTGGAAACTCTTTACGAGAAGAAATAACGCATAGTACAAAATTAGCTTGTATCTCCAAAACTACACGTTGTATCTCGAAAAGAATCGTTGTGGCGTGTACGTCTTAACATGTAGCATCTAAAGAGAACCAAAAGGAGAATTTTCTTTCGTCAAAATTTTTCAGAAAATCACGTTTTAAGGAAATCCCGCATCGTGCGAAATTATCTTGTTTTTCCTAAACAACACGTTGTAAGTCGAAAAGCTTTCATGTTGCGTGTATGTCTAAGTGTGTAGCCTCAAAAGAGAAGGCACAGGACAGTTTTCTCTCGAAAGGATATGTAAGAATACCACTTCATAAGGAAATACAGTTTTGCAGAGTAAAGACATATACGTACGCATTGGAAACTCTTTACGAGAAGAAATAACGCATCGTACAAAATTAGCTTGTATCTCCAAAACTACACGTTGTATCTCGAAAAGAATTGTTGTGGCGTGTACGTCTTAACGTGTAGCATCTAAAGAGAACCAAAAGGAGAATTTTCTTTCGTCAAAATTTTTCAGAAAATCACGTTTTAAGGAAATCCCGCATCGTGCGAAATTATCTTGTTTTTCCTAAACAACACGTTGTAAGTCGAAAAGCTTTCATGTTGCGTGTATGTCTAAGTGTGTAGCCTCAAAAGAGAAGGCACAGGACAGTTTTCTCTCGAAAGGATATGTAAGAATACCACTTCATAAGGAAATACAGTTTTGCAGAGTAAAGACATATACGTACGCATTGGAAACTCTTTACGAGAAGAAATAACGCATCGTACAAAATTAGCTTGTATCTCCAAAACTACACGTTGTATCTCGAAAAGAATTGTTGTGGCGTGTACGTCTTAACATGTAGCATCTAAAGAGAACCAAAAGGAGAATTTTCTTTCGTCAAAATCTTTCAGAAAATCACGTTTTAAGGAAATCCCGCATCGTGCGAAATTATCTTGTTTTTCCTAAACATCACGTTGTAAGTCGAAAAGCTTTCATGTTGCGTGTATGTCTAAGTGTGTAGCCTCAAAAGAGAAGGCACAGGACAGTTTTCTCTCGAAAGGATATGTAAGAATACCACTTCATAAGGAAATACAGTTTTGCAGAGTAAAGACATATACGTACGCATTGGAAACTCTTTACGAGAAGAAATAACGCATAGTACAAAATTAGCTTGTATCTCCAAAACTACACGTTGTATCTCGAAAAGAATTGTTGTGGCGTGTACGTCTTTTTTTTTTTTTTTTTTTTTGTCTTTTTTTTTATTTGATATAATTTATTTACATTTCAAATGATTTCCCCTTTTCTAGCCCCCCCCCCACTCCCCGAAAGTCCTGTAAGCCCCCTTCTCTTCCCCTGTCCTCCCTCCCACCCCTTCCCAGTTCCCCGTTCTGGTTTTGCCAAATACTGTTTCACTGAGTCTTTCCAGAACCAGGGACCACTCCTGCTTTCTTCTTGTATCTCATTTGATGTGTGGATTATGTTTTGGGTATTCCAGTTTTCTAGGTTAATAACCACTTATTAGTGAGTGCATACCATGATTCACCTTTTGAGTCTGGGTTACCTCACTTAGTATGATGTTCTCTAGCTCCATCCATTTGCCTAAGAATTTCATGAATTCATTGTTTCTAATGGCTGAATAGTACTCCATTGTGTAGATATACCACATTTTTTGTATCCACTCTTCTGTTGAGGGATACCTGGGTTCTTTCCAGCATCTGGCAATTATAAATAGGGCTGCTATGAACATAGTAGAGCATGTATCCTTATTACATGGTGGGGAATCCTCTGGGTATATGCCCAGGAGTGGTATAGCAGGATCTTCTGGAAGTGAGGTGCCCAGTTTTCGGAGGAACCGCCAGACTGCTTTCCAGAGTGGTTGTACCAATTTGCAACCCCACCAGCAGTGGAGGAGTGTTCCTCTTTCTCCGCACCCTCTCCAACACCTGCTGTCTCCTGAATTTTTAATCTTAGCCATTCTGACTGGTGTAAGATGAAATCTTAGGGTTGTTTTGATTTGCATTTCCCTAATGACTAATGAAGTGGAGCATTTTTTAAGATGCTTCTCCGCCATCCGAAGTTCTTCAGGTGAGAATTCTTTGTTTAACTCTGTACCCCATTTTTTAATAGGGTTGTTCGGTTTTCTGGAGTCTAACTTCTTGAGTTCTTTATATATATTGGATATTAGCCCTCTATCTGATGTAGGATTGGTGAAGATCTTTTCCCAATTTGTTGGTTGCCGATCTGTCCTCTTGACGGTGTCCTTTGCCTTACAGAAACTCTGTAACCTTATGAGGTCCCATTTGTCAATTCTTGCTCTTAGAGCATACGCTATTGGTGTTCTGTTCAGAAACTTTCTCCCTGTACCGATGTCCTCAAGGGTCTTCCCCAGTTTCTTTTCTATTAGCTTCAGAGTGTCTGGCTTTATGTGGAGGTCCTTGATCCATTTGGATTTGAGCTTAGTACAAGGAGACAAGGATGGATCAATTCGCATTCTTCTGCATGCTGACCTCCAGTTGAACCAGCACCATTTGTTGAAAAGGCTCTCTTTTTTCCATTGGATGTTTTCAGCCTCTTTGTCGAGGATCAAGTGGCCATAGGTGTGTGGGTTCATTTCTGGATCTTCAATCCTGTTCCATTGATCCTCCTGCCTGTCACTGTACCAATACCATGCAGTTTTTAACACTATTGCTCTGTAGTATTGCTTGAGGTCAGGGATACTGATTCCCCCAGATTTTCTTTTGTTGCTGAGAATAGTTTTAGCTATCCTGGGTTTTTTGTTGTTCCAGATGAATTTGATAATTGCTCTTTCTAACTCTGTGAAGAATTGAGTTGGGATTTTGATGGGTATTGCATTGAATCTGTATAGTGCTTTAGGCAAAATGGCCATTTTAACTATATTGATTCTACCGATCCATGAGCATGGGAGGTTTTCCCATTTTTTGAGGTCTTCTTCCATTTCCTTCTTCAGAGTCTTGAAGTTCTTGCCATACAGATCTTTCGCATGTTTGGTAAGAGTCACCCCAAGATACTTTATACTGTTTGTGGCTATTGTGAAGGGGGTCATTTCCCTAATTTCTTTCTCAGCCTGCTTATCCTTTGAGTATAGGAAGGCCACTGATTTGCTTGAGTTGATTTTGTAACCTGCCACTTTGCTGAAGTTGTTTATCAGCTGTAGGAGCTCTCTAGTGGAGTTCTTTGGGTCACTTAGGTAGACGATCATGTCGTCTGCAAATAATGATAGTTTGACTTCCTCCTTTCCAATTTGTATCCCTTTGACCTCCTTATGTTGTCGAATTGCCCGAGCTAGTACCTCAAGTACAATATTGAAAAGATAAGGAGAAAGGGGGCAGCCTTGTCTGGTCCCTGATTTCAGTGGGATTGCTTCAAGTTTCTCTCCGTTTAGTTTGATGCTGGCTACCGGTTTGCTGTATATTGCTTTTACTATGTTTAGGTATGGGCCTTGAATTCCTGTTGTCTCCAAGACTTTAAGCATGAAAGGATGCTGAATTTTGTCAAATGCTTTTTCAGCATCCAATGAAATGACCATATGATTTTGTTCTTTGAGTTTGTTTATGTAGTGGATTGTATTGATGGATTTCCGTATATTGAACCAACCCTGCATTCCCGGGATAAAGCCTACTTGATCATGGTGGATGATCGTTTTGATGTGTTCTTGGATTCGGTTGGCAAGAATTTTGTTGAGTATTTTTGCATCGATGTTCATAAGGGAAATTGGTCTGAAGTTCTCTTTCTTTGTTGGATCTTTGTGTGGCTTTGGTATCAGCGTAATTGTGGCTTCGTAGAAGGAATTGGGTAGTGTTCCTTCTGTTTCTATTTTGTGGAATAGTTTGAAGAGTATTGGTGTTAACTCTTCTTTGAAGGTCTGGTAGAATTCTGCACTGAAACCATCTGGTCCTGTGCTTTTTTTGGTTGGAAGACTTTCTATGACTCCTTCTATTTCTTTAGGCTTTATGGGACTGTTTAGATGGTCTAGTTGGTCCTGATTTAATTTTGGTATTTGGTATCTGTCAAGGAAATTGTCCATTTCCTCCAGATTCTCCAGTTGTGTTGAGTACAGGCTCTTGTAGTAGGATCTGATGATTTTTTGGATTTCCTCAGTTTCCGTTGTTATGTCTCCCTTTTCATTTCTAAGTTTGTTAATTTGGATACTTTCTCTGTGCCCTTTGGTCAGTCTGGCTAAGGGTTTATCTATCTTGTTGATTTTCTCAAAGAACCAGCTCCTAGTTTTGTTGATTTTTTGTATGGTTCTCTTTGTTTCTACTTGATTGATTTCGGCCCTGAGTTTGATGATTTCCTGCCTTCTACTCCTCCTGGGTGAAATAGCTTCTTTTTGTTCTAGGGCTTTCAGGTGTGTCATTAAGTTGGTAATGTATGCTCTCTCCATTTTCTTTTTGGAGGCACTCAGGGCTATGAGTTTTCCTCTTAGCACTGCTTTCATTGTGTCCCATAGATTTGGGTATGTTGTGTTTTCATTTTCATTGTGTTCTAAAAAGTCTTTAATTTCTTTCTTTATTTCTTCCTTGACCAAGGTGTCATTGAGTAGAGTATTGTTCAATCTCCACGTGTTTGTGGGTTTTCTGTTGTTTCTGTTGCTATTGAAGACCACTTTTATTCCATAGTGATCAGATAGGAGGCATGGGATTAGTTCTATCTTTTTATATTTGTTGAGGTCTGTCTTGTGACCAATTATATGGTCGATTTTGGAGAAGGTACCATGAGGTGCTGAAAAAAAGGTATATTCTTTTGTTTTAGGATAGAATGTTCTATATATATCAGTTAAATCTAATTGGTCCAAAGCTTCAATTAGTTTCATTGTGTCCTTGTTTAGTTTCTGTTTTCCTGATCGGTCCATTGAGGAAAGTGCAGTGTTGAAGTCACCAACAATTATTGTGTTAGGTGCAATGTGTGCTTTGAGTTTTAATAAAGTTTCTTTTATGAAAGAGGGTGCCCTTGCATTTGGAGCATAGATGTTCAGGATTGAGAGTTCTTCTTGTTGTATTTTTCCTTTGACCAGCAAGAAGTGTCCCTCAGAGTCTCTTTTGATGACTTTGGGTTGAAAGTCAATTTTATCTGATATTAAAATGGCTACTCCAGCTTGTTTCCTGAGACCATTTGCTTGTAAAATTGTCTTCCAGCCTTTTACTCTAAGGTAGTGTTTGTCTTTGACCCTTAGGTGTGTTTCCTGTAAGCAGCAAAATGTAGGGTCCTGTTTACGTATCCAGTCAGTTAGTCTGTGTCTTTTTATTGGGGCATTGAGTCCATTGATGTTAAGAGATATTAAGGAATAGTGATTGTTACTTCCTATCATTTTTGACGTTATTTTTTAAATTTGATTGCTTAACTTATTTGGGTTTGATGAAAGGTTACTATCTTGCTTTTTTCAGGGTGGAGTTTCCCTCCTTGTATTGGTGTTGTCCTCCTATTATCCTTTTTAGGGCTGGGTTTGTGGATAGATATTGGGTGAACTTGGTTTTGTCGTGAAATATCTTAGTTTCTCCATCTATGGTGATTGAGAGTTTTGCTGGATATAGTAGTTTTGGTTGGCATTTGTGTTCTCTTAGAGTCTGCATGAGATCTGCCCAGGACCTTCTAGCCTTCATAGTCTCAGGTGAAAAGTCTGCTGTGATTCTGATAGGTCTTCCTTTATATGTTACTTGGCCTTTTTCTCTTACTGCCTTTAGTATTCTTTCTTTGTTTAGAACATTTGGTGTTTTGATTATTATGTGACGGGAAGTATTTCTGTTCTGGTCCAGTCTGTTTGGAGTTCTGTAGGCTTCTTGTATATTCATGGGCATCTCTCTCTTTAGGTTAGGGAAGTTTTCTTCCATAATTTTATTGAAGATATTTGCTGGCCCTTTAAGTTGTAAATCTTCACTCTCATCTATGCCTATAATCCTTAGGTTTGGTCTTCTCATTGTGTCCTGGATTTCCTGGATATTTTGGGTTACAAGCTTTTTGCACTTTGCATTTTCTTTAACTGTTGAGTCCATGGTTTCTATGGAATCTTCAGCATCTGAGATTCTTTCTTCTATCTCTTGTATTCTGTTGTTGATATTTGCATCTCTGTCCCCTGATTTCTTCCCAAGGCTTTCTATCTCCAAAGTTGTCTCCCTTTGAGTTTTCTTAGTTGTTTCTACTTCTGATTTTAGATCCTGGATGGTTTTGCTTAGCTCCTTCCCTTGCATGTTTGTGTTTTCCTGTAATTCTTTAAGAGATTTTTGTGTTTCCTCTTTCATGAGCTCAGCCTGTTGACCAAAGTTCTCCTGTATTTCTTTAAGAGATTTTTGTGTTTCGTCTTTCATGACCTCAGCCTGTTGAGCAAAGTTCTCCTGTATTTCTTTAAGTGTTTTTTGCATTTCCTCCTTGTTGGCTTTTGTATTCTCCTGGATTTCTTTCAATGATTTTTGTGTTTCCCTTGCAAGGGCTTCTAACTTTTGATCCATTTTCTCCTCAATGACCTTCATGTGTTCCTGTACCAGCATCATGACCAGTGATTTTAAATCCAAATCTTGTTTTACTGGTGTGATGGGGTATCCAGGACTTGCTGGTAGAGGAGAATTTGGTTCAGATGTTGCCATATTGCCTTGATTTCTGTTAGTGACGTTTCTGCGTTTGCCTTTTGCCATCTAGCTCTCACTGGTGTTACTTGGTCTTGTCAGTGCTGGACTCACCAGTGCAAGCTGCCCCTTCCCCGTTGGCCTCTGGTGCACAGCTTACACTCTGCACTGCCTATAGACAGGGTGCTGTTTTCCAGGCTGTTCAGATCCCAAAGCAGGCACCTGAAGGCTCCCGCTGGGGCCCGCAGGATTTATCGGAGCACACCGACTTTTCCCAGCTGGCCGCCCGGAAGCCCCCACTAGCCTCTTGAGGGACCTGGAGATGTGGCGGCCACCCAGGCTGATCTGAAGCGGAGAGATTTGAGCTGGGGGCTTCTGCCTGAGGCCTTGCCCCAGATTGTGTCTGTGGACCAGGTGGAACCCGTGTGCACCCCCAGGGAGCTCCGAAGGTGAATGTTGCTGTGACCTCCCCTGTGCTCCGCTCACTCCGCTGGGCAGCCGATTTCCCCAACCGGGCTGGCGCACACTAGGTTAGCCTTGTCGCCTGGGCCCTGAGTCCAGGCAAACGCCTGGGAGGCCAAGGTCCGAGCAAAGTTCCCCTAGGGCTATGTCTGTTATTTGGGTCCGCCAGGTGACCCGGATGGCGGGCGTGCGCGTCCGCGCTCCGCGAAAGCACCGGGAGAGTCTGTTGTGCTAATAACCTCCTGGGCTGGTTGACACACAGATGGCCCACCAAGCCGCCCAGTTCTTGGGGTCAGTCCTGTGCCTTTTGGGGCCTAGACCCCCGTTTTGTTAGCCTCAGGCTACGCTTGTTAGCAGTCTCTGCCCTCCCGAGCACTCTGGCTCCTGTAGGCAAAATGGCGGCGCGTGCACCGGCCGGGGCAAAAAAAAAAAAAAACTCCTGGCTGGGTTGGCGCCCCGATGGCCACTCGAACAGCCCAGGGCCTGGGTGCAGGCCAACGCCCGTCTGGCTCAGACCCCTGCGGTGTTGGGCCTAGGATTATGTTTGTGTACCTCAGTCTGACCGATCTCTGGAGCCCGGGATCAAGATGGCGGTGAGTCTCTCCTGACTGGCGGGCAGCCGAGTTCTGAAGTGGCTTCCGTGCAGCGAAAGGCTCCGCAGAACCGCAGTTGCTTGCCGCCCGGCTGGTCAGCGAAGGTCAGTGGTCGTGGGCGCAGGGCCTAACTGGACCCTGTGTCGCCTTGGTTCCACTGCTCGGCGTGTACGTCTTAACATGTAGCATCTAAAGAGAACCAAAAGGAGAATTTTCTTTCGTCAAAATTTTTCAGAAAATCACGTTTTAAGGAAATCCCGCATCGTGCGAAATTATCTTGTTTTTCCTAAACAACACGTTGTAAGTCGAAAAGCTTTCATGTTGCGTGTATGTCTAAGTGTGTAGCCTCAAAAGAGAAGGCACAGGACAGTTTTCTCTCGAAAGGATATGTAAGAATACCACTTCATAAGGAAATACAGTTTTGCAGAGTAAAGACATATACGTACGCATTGGAAACTCTTTACGAGAAGAAATAACGCATCGTACAAAATTAGCTTGTATCTCCAAAACTACACGTTGTATCTCGAAAAGAATTGTTGTGGCGTGTACGTCTTAACATGTAGCATCTAAAGAGAACCAAAAGGAGAATTTTCTTTCGTCAAAATTTTTCAGAAAATCACGTTTTAAGGAAATCCCGCATTGTGCGAAATTATCTTGTTTTTCCTAAACAACACGTTGTAAGTCGAAAAGCTTTCATGTTGCGTGTATGTCTAAGTGTGTAGCCTCAAAAGAGAAGGCACAGGACAGTTTTCTCTCGAAAGGATATGTAAGAATACCACTTCATAAGGAAATACAGTTTTGCAGAGTAAAGACATATACGTACGCATTGGAATCTCTTTACGAGAAGAAATAACGCATCGTACAAAATTAGCTTGTATCTCCAAAACTACACGTTGTATCTCGAAAAGAATTGTTGTGGCGTGTACGTCTTAACATGTAGCATCTAAAGAGAACCAAAAGGAGAATTTTCTTTCGTCAAAATTTTTCAGAAAATCACGTTTTAAGGAAATCCCGCATCGTGCGAAATTATCTTGTTTTTCCTAAACAACACGTTGTAAGTCGAAAAGCTTTCATGTTGCGTGTATGTCTAAGTGTGTAGCCTCAAAAGAGAAGGCACAGGACAGTTTTCTCTCGAAAGGATATGTAAGAATACCACTTCATAAGGAAATACAGTTTTGCAGAGTAAAGACATATACGTACGCATTGGAAACTCTTTACGAGAAGAAATAACGCATCGTACAAAATTAGCTTGTATCTCCAAAACTACACGTTGTATCTCGAAAAGAATTGTTGTGGCGTGTACGTCTTAACATGTAGCATCTAAAGAGAACCAAAAGGAGAATTTTCTTTCGTCAAAATTTTTCAGAAAATCACGTTTTAAGGAAATCCCGCATCGTGCGAAATTATCTTGTTTTTCCTAAACAACACGTTGTAAGTCGAAAAGCTTTCATGTTGCGTGTATGTCTAAGTGTGTAGCCTCAAAAGAGAAGGCACAGGACAGTTTTCTCTCGAAAGGATATGTAAGAATACCACTTCATAAGGAAATACAGTTTTGCAGAGTAAAGACATATACGTACGCATTGGAAACTCTTTACGAGAAGAAATAACGCATCGTACAAAATTAGCTTGTATCTCCAAAACTACACGTTGTATCTCGAAAAGAATTGTTGTGGCGTGTACGTCTTAACATGTAGCATCTAAAGAGAACCAAAAGGAGAATTTTCTTTCGTCAAAATTTTTCAGAAAATCACGTTTTAAGGAAATCCCGCATCGTGCGAAATTATCTTGTTTTTCCTAAACAACACGTTGTAAGTCGAAAAGCTTTCATGTTGCGTGTATGTCTAAGTGTGTAGCCTCAAAAGAGAAGGCACAGGACAGTTTTCTCTCGAAAGGATATGTAAGAATACCACTTCATAAGGAAATACAGTTTTGCAGAGTAAAGACATATACGTACGCATTGGAAACTCTTTACGAGAAGAAATAACGCATCGTACAAAATTAGCTTGTATCTCCAAAACTACACGTTGTATCTCGAAAAGAATTGTTGTGGCGTGTACGTCTTAACATGTAGCATCTAAAGAGAACCAAAAGGAGAATTTTCTTTCGTCAAAATTTTTCAGAAAATCACGTTTTAAGGAAATCCCGCATCGTGCGAAATTATCTTGTTTTTCCTAAACAACACGTTGTAAGTCGAAAAGCTTTCATGTTGCGTGTATGTCTAAGTGTGTAGCCTCAAAAGAGAAGGCACAGGACAGTTTTCTCTCGAAAGGATATGTAAGAATACCACTTCATAAGGAAATACAGTTTTGCAGAGTAAAGACATATACGTACGCATTGGAAACTCTTTACGAGAAGAAATAACGCATCGTACAAAATTAGCTTGTATCTCCAAAACTACACGTTGTATCTCGAAAAGAATTGTTGTGGCGTGTACGTCTTAACATGTAGCATCTAAAGAGAACCAAAAGGAGAATTTTCTTTCGTCAAAATCTTTCAGAAAATCACGTTTTAAGGAAATCCCGCATCGTGCGAAATTATCTTGTTTTTCCTAAACATCACGTTGTAAGTCGAAAAGCTTTCATGTTGCGTGTATGTCTAAGTGTGTAGCCTCAAAAGAGAAGGCACAGGACAGTTTTCTCTCGAAAGGATATGTAAGAATACCACTTCATAAGGAAATACAGTTTTGCAGAGTAAAGACATATACGTACGCATTGGAAACTCTTTACGAGAAGAAATAAGGCATAGTACAAAATTAGCTTGTATCTCCAAAACTACACGTTGTATCTCGAAAAGAATTGTTGTGGCGTGTACGTCTTAACATGTAGCATCTAAAGAGAACCAAAAGGAGAATTTTCTTTCGTCAAAATTTTTCAGAAAATCACGTTTTAAGGAAATCCCGCATCGTGCGAAATTATCTTGTTTTTCCTAAACAACACGTTGTAAGTCGAAAAGCTTTCAAGTTGCGTGTATGTCTAAGTGTGTAGCCTCAAAAGAGAAGGCACAGGACAGTTTTCTCTCGAAAGGATATGTAAGAATACCACTTCATAAGGAAATACAGTTTTGCAGAGTAAAGACATATACGTACGCATTGGAAACTCTTTACGAGAAGAAATAACGCATCGTACAAAATTAGCTTGTATCTCCAAAACTACACGTTGTATCTCGAAAAGAATTGTTGTGGCGTGTACGTCTTAACATGTAGCATCTAAAGAGAACCAAAAGGAGAATTTTCTTTCGTCAAAATTTTTCAGAAAATCACGTTTTAAGGAAATCCCGCATTGTGCGAAATTATCTTGTTTTTCCTAAACAACACGTTGTAAGTCGAAAAGCTTTCATGTTGCGTGTATGTCTAAGTGTGTAGCCTCAAAAGAGAAGGCACAGGACAGTTTTCTCTCGAAAGGATATGTAAGAATACCACTTCATAAGGAAATACAGTTTTGCAGAGTAAAGACATATACGTACGCATTGGAATCTCTTTACGAGAAGAAATAACGCATCGTACAAAATTAGCTTGTATCTCCAAAACTACACGTTGTATCTCGAAAAGAATTGTTGTGGCGTGTACGTCTTAACATGTAGCATCTAAAGAGAACCAAAAGGAGAATTTTCTTTCGTCAAAATTTTTCAGAAAATCACGTTTTAAGGAAATCCCGCATCGTGCGAAATTATCTTGTTTTTCCTAAACAACACGTTGTAAGTCGAAAAGCTTTCATGTTGCGTGTATGTCTAAGTGTGTAGCCTCAAAAGAGAAGGCACAGGACAGTTTTCTCTCGAAAGGATATGTAAGAATACCACTTCATAAGGAAATACAGTTTTGCAGAGTAAAGACATATACGTACGCATTGGAAACTCTTTACGAGAAGAAATAACGCATCGTACAAAATTAGCTTGTATCTCCAAAACTACACGTTGTATCTCGAAAAGAATTGTTGTGGCGTGTACGTCTTAACATGTAGCATCTAAAGAGAACCAAAAGGAGAATTTTCTTTCGTCAAAATTTTTCAGAAAATCACGTTTTAAGGAAATCCCGCATCGTGCGAAATTATCTTGTTTTTCCTAAACAACACGTTGTAAGTCGAAAAGCTTTCATGTTGCGTGTATGTCTAAGTGTGTAGCCTCAAAAGAGAAGGCACAGGACAGTTTTCTCTCGAAAGGATATGTAAGAATACCACTTCATAAGGAAATACAGTTTTGCAGAGTAAAGACATATACGTACGCATTGGAAACTCTTTACGAGAAGAAATAACGCATCGTACAAAATTAGCTTGTATCTCCAAAACTACACGTTGTATCTCGAAAAGAATTGTTGTGGCGTGTACGTCTTAACATGTAGCATCTAAAGAGAACCAAAAGGAGAATTTTCTTTCGTCAAAATTTTTCAGAAAATCACGTTTTAAGGAAATCCCGCATCGTGCGAAATTATCTTGTTTTTCCTAAACAACACGTTGTAAGTCGAAAAGCTTTCATGTTGCGTGTATGTCTAAGTGTGTAGCCTCAAAAGAGAAGGCACAGGACAGTTTTCTCTCGAAAGGATATGTAAGAATACCACTTCATAAGGAAATACAGTTTTGCAGAGTAAAGACATATACGTACGCATTGGAAACTCTTTACGAGAAGAAATAACGCATCGTACAAAATTAGCTTGTATCTCCAAAACTACACGTTGTATCTCGAAAAGAATTGTTGTGGCGTGTACGTCTTAACATGTAGCATCTAAAGAGAACCAAAAGGAGAATTTTCTTTCGTCAAAATCTTTCAGAAAATCACGTTTTAAGGAAATCCCGCATCGTGCGAAATTATCTTGTTTTTCCTAAACATCACGTTGTAAGTCGAAAAGCTTTCATGTTGCGTGTATGTCTAAGTGTGTAGCCTCAAAAGAGAAGGCACAGGACAGTTTTCTCTCGAAAGGATATGTAAGAATACCACTTCATAAGGAAATACAGTTTTGCAGAGTAAAGACATATACGTACGCATTGGAAACTCTTTACGAGAAGAAATAACGCATAGTACAAAATTAGCTTGTATCTCCAAAACTACACGTTGTATCTCGAAAAGAATTGTTGTGGCGTGTACGTCTTAACATGTAGCATCTAAAGAGAACCAAAAGGAGAATTTTCTTTCGTCAAAATCTTTCAGAAAATCACGTTTTAAGGAAATCCCGCATCGTGCGAAATTATCTTGTTTTTCCTAAACATCACGTTGTAAGTCGAAAAGCTTTCATGTTGCGTGTATGTCTAAGTGTGTAGCCTCAAAAGAGAAGGCACAGGACAGTTTTCTCTCGAAAGGATATGTAAGAATACCACTTCATAAGGAAATACAGTTTTGCAGAGTAAAGACATATACGTACGCATTGGAAACTCTTTACGAGAAGAAATAACGCATAGTACAAAATTAGCTTGTATCTCCAAAACTACACGTTGTATCTCGAAAAGAATTGTTGTGGCGTGTACGTCTTAACATGTAGCATCTAAAGAGAACCAAAAGGAGAATTTTCTTTCGTCAAAATTTTTCAGAAAATCACGTTTTAAGGAAATCCCGCATCCTGCGAAATTATCTTGTTTTTCCTAAACAACACGTTGTAAGTCGAAAAGCTTTCATGTTGCGTGTATGTCTAAGTGTGTAGCCTCAAAAGAGAAGGCACAGGACAGTTTTCTCTCGAAAGGATATGTAAGAATACCACTTCATAAGGAAATACAGTTTTGCAGAGTAAAGTCATATACGTACGCATTGGAAACTCTTTACGAGAAGAAATAACGCATAGTACAAAATTAGCTTGTATCTCCAAAACTACACGTTGTATCTCGAAAAGAATTGTTGTGGCGTGTACGTCTTAACATGTAGCATCTAAAGAGAACCAAAAGGAGAATTTTCTTTCGTCAAAATTTTTCAGAAAATCACGTTTTAAGGAAATCCCGCATCGTGCGAAATTATCTTGTTTTTCCTAAACAACACGTTGTAAGTCGAAAAGCTTTCATGTTGCGTGTATGTCTAAGTGTGTAGCCTCAAAAGAGAAGGCACAGGACAGTTTTCTCTCGAAAGGATATGTAAGAATACCACTTCATAAGGAAATACAGTTTTGCAGAGTAAAGACATATACGTACGCATTGGAAACTCTTTACGAGAAGAAATAAAGCATCGTACAAAATTAGCTTGTATCTCCAAAACTACACGTTGTATCTCGAAAAGAATTGTTGTGGCGTGTACGTCTTAACATGTAGCATCTAAAGAGAACCAAAAGGAGAATTTTCTTTCGTCAAAATTTTTCAGAAAATCACGTTTTAAGGAAATCCCGCATCGTGCGAAATTATCTTGTTTTTCCTAAACAACACGTTGTAAGTCGAAAAGCTTTCATGTTGCGTGTATGTCTAAGTGTGTAGCCTCAAAAGAGAAGGCACAGGACAGTTTTCTCTCGAAAGGATATGTAAGAATACCACTTCATAAGGAAATACAGTTTTGCAGAGTAAAGACATATACGTACGCATTGGAAACTCTTTACGAGAAGAAATAACGCATCGTACAAAATTAGCTTGTATCTCCAAAACTACACGTTGTATCTCGAAAAGAATTGTTGTGGCGTGTACGTCTTAACATGTAGCATCTAAAGAGAACCAAAAGGAGAATTTTCTTTCGTCAAAATTTTTCAGAAAATCACGTTTTAAGGAAATCCCGCATCGTGCGAAATTATCTTGTTTTTCCTAAACAACACGTTGTAAGTCGAAAAGCTTTCATGTTGCGTGTATGTCTAAGTGTGTAGCCTCAAAAGAGAAGGCACAGGACAGTTTTCTCTCGAAAGGATATGTAAGAATACCACTTCATAAGGAAATACAGTTTTGCAGAGTAAAGACATATACGTACGCATTGGAAACTCTTTACGAGAAGAAATAACGCATCGTACAAAATTAGCTTGTATCTCCAAAACTACACGTTGTATCTCGAAAAGAATTGTTGTGGCGTGTACGTCTTAACATGTAGCATCTAAAGAGAACCAAAAGGAGAATTTTCTTTCGTCAAAATTTTTCAGAAAATCACGTTTTAAGGAAATCCCGCATCGTGCGAAATTATCTTGTTTTTCCTAAACAACACGTTGTAAGTCGAAAAGCTTTCATGTTGCGTGTATGTCTAAGTGTGTAGCCTCAAAAGAGAAGGCACAGGACAGTTTTCTCTCGAAAGGATATGTAAGAATACCACTTCATAAGGAAATACAGTTTTGCAGAGTAAAGACATATACGTACGCATTGGAAACTCTTTACGAGAAGAAATAACGCATCGTACAAAATTAGCTTGTATCTCCAAAACTACACGTTGTATCTCGAAAAGAATTGTTGTGGCGTGTACGTCTTAACATGTAGCATCTAAAGAGAACCAAAAGGAGAATTTTCTTTCGTCAAAATCTTTCAGAAAATCACGTTTTAAGGAAATCCCGCATCGTGCGAAATTATCTTGTTTTTCCTAAACATCACGTTGTAAGTCGAAAAGCTTTCATGTTGCGTGTATGTCTAAGTGTGTAGCCTCAAAAGAGAAGGCACAGGACAGTTTTCTCTCGAAAGGATATGTAAGAATACCACTTCATAAGGAACTACAGTTTTGCAGAGTAAAGACATATACGTACGCATTGGAAACTCTTTACGAGAAGAAATAACGCATCGTACAAAATTAGCTTGTATCTCCAAAACTACACGTTGTATCTCGAAAAGAATTGTTGTGGCGTGTACGTCTTAACATGTAGCATCTAAAGAGAACCAAATGGAGAATTTTCTTTCGTCAAAATTTTTCAGAAAATCACGTTTTAAGGAAATCCCGCATCGTGCGAAATTATCTTGTTTTTCCTAAACAACACGTTGTAAGTCGAAAAGCTTTCATGTTGCGTGTATGTCTAAGTGTGTAGCCTCAAAAGAGAAGGCACAGGACAGTTTTCTCTCGAAAGGATATGTAAGAATACCACTTCATAAGGAAATACAGTTTTGCAGAGTAAAGACATATACGTACGCATTGGAAACTCTTTACGAGAAGAAATAAGGCATAGTACAAAATTAGCTTTTATCTCCAAAACTACACGTTGTATCTCGAAAAGAATTGTTGTGGCGTGTACGTCTTAACATGTAGCATCTAAAGAGAACCAAAAGGAGAATTTTCTTTCGTCAAAATTTTTCAGAAAATCACGTTTTAAGGAAATCCCGCATCGTGCGAAATTATCTTGTTTTTCCTAAACAACACGTTGTAAGTCGAAAAGCTTTCATGTTGCGTGTATGTCTAAGTGTGTAGCCTCAAAAGAGAAGGCACAGGACAGTTTTCTCTCGAAAGGATATGTAAGAATACCACTTCATAAGGAAATACAGTTTTGCAGAGTAAAGACATATACGTACGCATTGGAAACTCTTTACGAGAAGAAATAACGCATCGTACAAAATTAGCTTGTATCTCCAAAACTACACGTTGTATCTCGAAAAGAATTGTTGTGGCGTGTACGTCTTAACATGTAGCATCTAAAGAGAACCAAAAGGAGAATTTTCTTTCGTCAAAATTTTTCAGAAAATCACGTTTTAAGGAAATCCCGCATCGTGCGAAATTATCTTGTTTTTCCTAAACAACACGTTGTAAGTCGAAAAGCTTTCATGTTGCGTGTTTGTCTACGTGTGTAGCCTCAAAAGAGAAGGCACAGGACAGTTTTCTCTCGAAAGGATATGTAAGAATACCACTTCATAAGGAAATACAGTTTTGCAGAGTAAAGTCATATACGTACGCATTGGAAACTCTTTACGAGAAGAAATAACGCATAGTACAAAATTAGCTTGTATCTCCAAAACTACACGTTGTATCTCGAAAAGAATTGTTGTGGCGTGTACGTCTTAACATGTAGCATCTAAAGAGAACCAAAAGGAGAATTTTCTTTCGTCAAAATTTTTCAGAAAATCACGTTTTAAGGAAATCCCGCATCGTGCGAAATTATCTTGTTTTTCCTAAACAACACGTTGTAAGTCGAAAAGCTTTCATGTTGCGTGTATGTCTAAGTGTGTAGCCTCAAAAGAGAAGGCACAGGACAGTTTTCTCTCGAAAGGATATGTAAGAATACCACTTCATAAGGAAATACAGTTTTGCAGAGTAAAGACATATACGTACGCATTGGAAACTCTTTACGAGAAGAAATAACGCATCGTACAAAATTAGCTTGTATCTCCAAAACTACACGTTGTATCTCGAAAAGAATTGTTGTGGCGTGTACGTCTTAACATGTAGCATCTAAAGAGAACCAAAAGGAGAATTTTCTTTCGTCAAAATTTTTCAGAAAATCACGTTTTAAGGAAATCCCGCATCGTGCGAAATTATCTTGTTTTTCCTAAACAACACGTTGTAAGTCGAAAAGCTTTCATGTTGCGTGTATGTCTAAGTGTGTAGCCTCAAAAGAGAAGGCACAGGACAGTTTTCTCTCGAAAGGATATGTAAGAATACCACTTCATAAGGAAATACAGTTTTGCAGAGTAAAGACATATACGTACGCATTGGAAACTCTTTACGAGAAGAAATAACGCATCGTACAAAATTAGCTTGTATCTCCAAAACTACACGTTGTATCTCGAAAAGAATTGTTGTGGCGTGTACGTCTTAACATGTAGCATCTAAAGAGAACCAAAAGGAGAATTTTCTTTCGTCAAAATTTTTCAGAAAATCACGTTTTAAGGAAATCCCGCATCGTGCGAAATTATCTTGTTTTTCCTAAACAACACGTTGTAAGTCGAAAAGCTTTCATGTTGCGTGTATGTCTAAGTGTGTAGCCTCAAAAGAGAAGGCACAGGACAGTTTTCTCTCGAAAGGATATGTAAGAATACCACTTCATAAGGAAATACAGTTTTGCAGAGTAAAGACATATACGTACGCATTGGAAACTCTTTACGAGAAGAAGTAACGCATCGTACAAAATTAGCTTGTATCTCCAAAACTACACGTTGTATCTCGAAAAGAATTGTTGTGGCGTGTACGTCTTAACATGTAGCATCTAAAGAGAACCAAAAGGAGAATTTTCTTTCGTCAAAATTTTTCAGAAAATCACGTTTTAAGGAAATCCCGCATCGTGCGAAATTATCTTGTTTTTCCTAAACAACACGTTGTAAGTCGAAAAGCTTTCATGTTGCGTGTATGTCTAAGTGTGTAGCCTCAAAAGAGAAGGCACAGGACAGTTTTCTCTCGAAAGGATATGTAAGAATACCACTTCATAAGGAAATACAGTTTTGCAGAGTAAAGACATATACGTACGCATTGGAAACTCTTTACGAGAAGAAATAACGCATCGTCCAAAATTAGCTTGTATCTCCAAAACTACACGTTGTATCTCGAAAAGAATTGTTGTGGCGTGTACGTCTTAACATGTAGCATCTAAAGAGAACCAAAAGGAGAATTTTCTTTCGTCAAAATCTTTCAGAAAATCACGTTTTAAGGAAATCCCGCATCGTGCGAAATTATCTTGTTTTTCCTAAACATCACGTTGTAAGTCGAAAAGCTTTCATGTTGCGTGTATGTCTAAGTGTGTAGCCTCAAAAGAGAAGGCACAGGACAGTTTTCTCTCGAAAGGATATGTAAGAATACCACTTCATAAGGAACTACAGTTTTGCAGAGTAAAGACATATACGTACGCATTGGAAACTCTTTACGAGAAGAAATAACGCATCGTACAAAATTAGCTTGTATCTCCAAAACTACACGTTGTATCTTGAAAAGAATTGTTGTGGCGTGTACGTCTTAACATGTAGCATCTAAAGAGAACCAAAAGGAGAATTTTCTTTCGTCAAAATTTTTCAGAAAATCACGTTTTAAGGAAATCCCGCATCCTGCGAAATTATCTTGTTTTTCCTAAACAACACGTTGTAAGTCGAAAAGCTTTCATGTTGCGTGTATGTCTAAGTGTGTAGCCTCAAAAGAGAAGGCACAGGACAGTTTTCTCTCGAAAGGATATGTAAGAATACCACTTCATAAGGAAATACAGTTTTGCAGAGTAAAGACATATACGTACGCATTGGAAACTCTTTACGAGAAGAAATAAGGCATAGTACAAAATTAGCTTGTATCTCCAAAACTACACGTTGTATCTCGAAAAGAATTGTTGTGGCGTGTACGTCTTAACATGTAGCATCTAAAGAGAACCAAAAGGAGAATTTTCTTTCGTCAAAATTTTTCAGAAAATCACGTTTTAAGGAAATCCCGCATCCTGCGAAATTATCTTGTTTTTCCTAAACAACACGTTGTAAGTCGAAAAGCTTTCATGTTGCGTGTATGTCTAAGTGTGTAGCCTCAAAAGAGAAGGCACAGGACAGTTTTCTCTCGAAAGGATATGTAAGAATACCACTTCATAAGGAAATACAGTTTTGCAGAGTAAAGACATATACGTACGCATTGGAAACTCTTTACGAGAAGAAATAACGCATCGTACAAAATTAGCTTGTATCTCCAAAACTACACGTTGTATCTCGAAAAGAATTGTTGTGGCGTGTACGTCTTAACATGTAGCATCTAAAGAGAACCAAAAGGAGAATTTTCTTTCGTCAAAATTTTTCAGAAAATCACGTTTTAAGGAAATCCCGCATCGTGCGAAATTATCTTGTTTTTCCTAAACAACACGTTGTAAGTCGAAAAGCTTTCATGTTGCGTGTATGTCTAAGTGTGTAGCCTCAAAAGAGAAGGCACAGGACAGTTTTCTCTCGAAAGGATATGTAAGAATACCACTTCATAAGGAAATACAGTTTTGCAGAGTAAAGACATATACGTACGCATTGGAAACTCTTTACGAGAAGAAATAACGCATCGTACAAAATTAGCTTGTATCTCCAAAACTACACGTTGTATCTCGAAAAGAATTGTTGTGGCGTGTACGTCTTAACATGTAGCATCTAAAGAGAACCAAAAGGAGAATTTTCTTTCGTCAAAATTTTTCAGAAAATCACGTTTTAAGGAAATCCCGCATCGTGCGAAATTATCTTGTTTTTCCTAAACAACACGTTGTAAGTCGAAAAGCTTTCATGTTGCGTGCATGTCTAAGTGTGTAGCCTCAAAAGAGAAGGCACAGGACAGTTTTCTCTCGAAAGGATATGTAAGAATACCACTTCATAAGGAAATACAGTTTTGCAGAGTAAAGACATATACGTACGCATTGGAAACTCTTTACGAGAAGAAATAACGCATCGTACAAAATTAGCTTGTATCTCCAAAACTACACGTTGTATCTCGAAAAGAATTGTTGTGGCGTGTACGTCTTAACATGTAGCATCTAAAGAGAACCAAAAGGAGAATTTTCTTTCGTCAAAATTTTTCAGAAAATCACGTTTTAAGGAAATCCCGCATCGTGCGAAATTATCTTGTTTTTCCTAAACAACACGTTGTAAGTCGAAAAGCTTTCATGTTGCGTGTATGTCTAAGTGTGTAGCCTCAAAAGAGAAGGCACAGGACAGTTTTCTCTCGAAAGGATATGTAAGAATACCACTTCATAAGGAAATACAGTTTTGCAGAGTAAAGACATATACGTACGCATTGGAAACTCTTTACGAGAAGAAATAACGCATCGTACAAAATTAGCTTGTATCTCCAAAACTACACGTTGTATCTCGAAAAGAATTGTTGTGGCGTGTACGTCTTAACATGTAGCATCTAAAGAGAACCAAAAGGAGAATTTTCTTTCGTCAAAATCTTTCAGAAAATCACGTTTTAAGGAAATCCCGCATCGTGCGAAATTATCTTGTTTTTCCTAAACATCACGTTGTAAGTCGAAAAGCTTTCATGTTGCGTGTATGTCTAAGTGTGTAGCCTCAAAAGAGAAGGCACAGCACAGTTTTCTCTCGAAAGGATATGTAAGAATACCACTTCATAAGGAAATACAGTTTTGCAGAGTAAAGACATATACGTACGCATTGGAAACTCTTTACGAGAAGAAATAACGCATCGTACAAAATTAGCTTGTATCTCCAAAACTACACGTTGTATCTCGAAAAGAATTGTTGTGGCGTGTACGTCTTAACATGTAGCATCTAAAGAGAACCAAAAGGAGAATTTTCTTTCGTCAAAATTTTTCAGAAAATCACGTTTTAAGGAAATCCCGCATCGTGCGAAATTATCTTGTTTTTCCTAAACAACACGTTGTAAGTCGAAAAGCTTTCATGTTGCGTGTATGTCTAAGTGTGTAGCCTCAAAAGAGAAGGCACAGGACAGTTTTCTCTCGAAAGGATATGTAAGAATACCACTTCATAAGGAAATACAGTTTTGCAGAGTAAAGTCATATACGTACGCATTGGAAACTCTTTACGAGAAGAAATAACGCATCGTACAAAATTAGCTTGTATCTCCAAAACTACACGTTGTATCTCGAAAAGAATTGTTGTGGCGTGTACGTCTTAACATGTAGCATCTAAAGAGAACCAAAAGGAGAATTTTCTTTCGTCAAAATTTTTCAGAAAATCACGTTTTAAGGAAATCCCGCATCGTGCGAAATTATCTTGTTTTTCCTAAACAACACGTTGTAAGTCGAAAAGCTTTCATGTTGCGTGTATGTCTAAGTGTGTAGCCTCAAAAGAGAAGGCACAGGACAGTTTTCTCTCGAAAGGATTTGTAAGAATACCACTTCATAAGGAAATACAGTTTTGCAGAGTAAAGACATATACGTACGCATTGGAAACTCTTTACGAGAAGAAATAACGCATCGTACAAAATTAGCTTGTATCTCCAAAACTACACGTTGTATCTCGAAAAGAATTGTTGTGGCGTGTACGTCTTAACATGTAGCATCTAAAGAGAACCAAAAGGAGAATTTTCTTTCGTCAAAATTTTTCAGAAAATCACGTTTTAAGGAAATCCCGCATCGTGCGAAATTATCTTGTTTTTCCTAAACAACACGTTGTAAGTCGAAAAGCTTTCATGTTGCGTGTATGTCTAAGTGTGTAGCCTCAAAAGAGAAGGCACAGGACAGTTTTCTCTCGAAAGGATATGTAAGAATACCACTTCATAAGGAAATACAGTTTTGCAGAGTAAAGACATATACGTACGCATTGGAAACTCTTTACGAGAAGAAATAACGCATCGTACAAAATTAGCTTGTATCTCCAAAACTACACGTTGTATCTCGAAAAGAATTGTTGTGGCGTGTACGTCTTAACATGTAGCATCTAAAGAGAACCAAAAGGAGAATTTTCTTTCGTCAAAATTTTTCAGAAAATCACGTTTTAAGGAAATCCCGCATCGTGCGAAATTATCTTGTTTTTCCTAAACAACACGTTGTAAGTCGAAAAGCTTTCATGTTGCGTGTATGTCTAAGTGTGTAGCCTCAAAAGAGAAGGCACAGGACAGTTTTCTCTCGAAAGGATATGTAAGAATACCACTTCATAAGGAAATACAGTTTTGCAGAGTAAAGACATATACGTACGCATTGGAAACTCTTTACGAGAAGAAATAACGCATCGTACAAAATTAGCTTGTATCTCCAAAACTACACGTTGTATCTCGAAAAGAATTGTTGTGGCGTGTACGTCTTAACATGTAGCATCTAAAGAGAACCAAAAGGAGAATTTTCTTTCGTCAAAATTTTTCAGAAAATCACGTTTTAAGGAAATCCCGCATCGTGCGAAATTATCTTGTTTTTCCTAAACAACACGTTGTAAGTCGAAAAGCTTTCATGTTGCGTGTATGTCTAAGTGTGTAGCCTCAAAAGAGAAGGCACAGGACAGTTTTCTCTCGAAAGGATATGTAAGAATACCACTTCATAAGGAAATACAGTTTTGCAGAGTAAAGACATATACGTACGCATTGGAAACTCTTTACGAGAAGAAATAACGCATCGTACAAAATTAGCTTGTATCTCCAAAACTACACGTTGTATCTCGAAAAGAATTGTTGTGGCGTGTACGTCTTAACATGTAGCATCTAAAGAGAACCAAAAGGAGAATTTTCTTTCGTCAAAATCTTTCAGAAAATCACGTTTTAAGGAAATCCCGCATCGTGCGAAATTATCTTGTTTTTCCTAAACATCACGTTGTAAGTCGAAAAGCTTTCATGTTGCGTGTATGTCTAAGTGTGTAGCCTCAAAAGAGAAGGCACAGGACAGTTTTCTCTCGAAAGGATATGTAAGAATACCACTTCATAAGGAACTACAGTTTTGCAGAGTAAAGACATATACGTACGCATTGGAAACTCTTTACGAGAAGAAATAACGCATCGTACAAAATTAGCTTGTATCTCCAAAACTACACGTTGTATCTCGAAAAGAATTGTTGTGGCGTGTACGTCTTAACATGTAGCATCTAAAGAGAACCAAAAGGAGAATTTTCTTTCGTCAAAATTTTTCAGAAAATCACGTTTTAAGGAAATCCCGCATCGTGCGAAATTATCTTGTTTTTCCTAAACAACACGTTGTAAGTCGAAAAGCTTTCATGTTGCGTGTATGTCTAAGTGTGTAGCCTCAAAAGAGAAGGCACAGGACAGTTTTCTCTCGAAAGGATATGTAAGAATACCACTTCATAAGGAAATACAGTTTTGCAGAGTAAAGACATATACGTACGCATTGGAAACTCTTTACGAGAAGAAATAAGGCATCGTACAAAATTAGCTTGTATCTCCAAAACTACACGTTGTATCTCGAAAAGAATTGTTGTGGCGTGTACGTCTTAACATGTAGCATCTAAAGAGAACCAAAAGGAGAATTTTCTTTCGTCAAAATTTTTCAGAAAATCACGTTTTAAGGAAATCCTGCATCGTGCGAAATTATCTTGTTTTTCCTAAACAACACGTTGTAAGTCGAAAAGCTTTCATGTTGCGTGTATGTCTAAGTGTGTAGCCTCAAAAGAGAAGGCACAGGACAGTTTTCTCTCGAAAGGATATGTAAGAATACCACTTCATAAGGAAATACAGTTTTGCAGAGTAAAGACATATACGTACGCATTGGAAACTCTTTACGAGAAGAAATAAGGCATAGTACAAAATTAGCTTGTATCTCCAAAACTACACGTTGTATCTCGAAAAGAATTGTTGTGGCGTGTACGTCTTAACATGTAGCATCTAAAGAGAACCAAAAGGAGAATTTTCTTTCGTCAAAATTTTTCAGAAAATCACGTTTTAAGGAAATCCCGCATCGTGCGAAATTATCTTGTTTTTCCTAAACAACACGTTGTAAGTCGAAAAGCTTTCATGTTGCGTGTATGTCTAAGTGTGTAGCCTCAAAAGAGAAGGCACAGGACAGTTTTCTCTCGAAAGGATATGTAAGAATACCACTTCATAAGGAAATACAGTTTTGCAGAGTAAAGACATATACGTACGCATTGGAAACTCTTTACGAGAAGAAATAACGCATCGTACAAAATTAGCTTGTATCTCCAAAACTACACGTTGTATCTCGAAAAGAATTGTTGTGGCGTGTACGTCTTAACATGTAGCATCTAAAGAGAACCAAAAGGAGAATTTTCTTTCGTCAAAATTTTTCAGAAAATCACGTTTTAAGGAAATCCCGCATCGTGCGAAATTATCTTGTTTTTCCTAAACAACACGTTGTAAGTCGAAAAGCTTTCATGTTGCGTGTTTGTCTACGTGTGTAGCCTCAAAAGAGAAGGCACAGGACAGTTTTCTCTCGAAAGGATATGTAAGAATACCACTTCATAAGGAAATACAGTTTTGCAGAGTAAAGTCATATACGTACGCATTGGAAACTCTTTACGAGAAGAAATAACGCATAGTACAAAATTAGCTTGTATCTCCAAAACTACACGTTGTATCTCGAAAAGAATTGTTGTGGCGTGTACGTCTTAACATGTAGCATCTAAAGAGAACCAAAAGGAGAATTTTCTTTCGTCAAAATTTTTCAGAAAATCACGTTTTAAGGAAATCCCGCATCGTGCGAAATTATCTTGTTTTTCCTAAACAACACGTTGTAAGTCGAAAAGCTTTCATGTTGCGTGTATGTCTAAGTGTGTAGCCTCAAAAGAGAAGGCACAGGACAGTTTTCTCTCGAAAGGATATGTAAGAATACCACTTCATAAGGAAATACAGTTTTGCAGAGTAAAGACATATACGTACGCATTGGAAACTCTTTACGAGAAGAAATAACGCATCGTACAAAATTAGCTTGTATCTCCAAAACTACACGTTGTATCTCGAAAAGAATTGTTGTGGCGTGTACGTCTTAACATGTAGCATCTAAAGAGAACCAAAAGGAGAATTTTCTTTCGTCAAAATTTTTCAGAAAATCACGTTTTAAGGAAATCCCGCATCGTGCGAAATTATCTTGTTTTTCCTAAACAACACGTTGTAAGTCGAAAAGCTTTCATGTTGCGTGTATGTCTAAGTGTGTAGCCTCAAAAGAGAAGGCACAGGACAGTTTTCTCTCGAAAGGATATGTAAGAATACCACTTCATAAGGAAATACAGTTTTGCAGAGTAAAGACATATACGTACGCATTGGAAACTCTTTACGAGAAGAAATAACGCATCGTACAAAATTAGCTTGTATCTCCAAAACTACACGTTGTATCTCGAAAAGAATTGTTGTGGCGTGTACGTCTTAACATGTAGCATCTAAAGAGAACCAAAAGGAGAATTTTCTTTCGTCAAAATTTTTCAGAAAATCACGTTTTAAGGAAATCCCGCATCGTGCGAAATTATCTTGTTTTTCCTAAACAACACGTTGTAAGTCGAAAAGCTTTCATGTTGCGTGTATGTCTAAGTGTGTAGCCTCAAAAGAGAAGGCACAGGACAGTTTTCTCTCGAAAGGATATGTAAGAATACCACTTCATAAGGAAATACAGTTTTGCAGAGTAAAGACATATACGTACGCATTGGAAACTCTTTACGAGAAGAAATAACGCATCGTACAAAATTAGCTTGTATCTCCAAAACTACACGTTGTATCTCGAAAAGAATTGTTGTGGCGTGTACGTCTTAACATGTAGCATCTAAAGAGAACCAAAAGGAGAATTTTCTTTCGTCAAAATCTTTCAGAAAATCACGTTTTAAGGAAATCCCGCATCGTGCGAAATTATCTTGTTTTTCCTAAACATCACGTTGTAAGTCGAAAAGCTTTCATGTTGCGTGTATGTCTAAGTGTGTAGCCTCAAAAGAGAAGGCACAGGACAGTTTTCTCTCGAAAGGATATGTAAGAATACCACTTCATAAGGAACTACAGTTTTGCAGAGTAAAGACATATACGTACGCATTGGAAACTCTTTACGAGAAGAAATAACGCATCGTACAAAATTAGCTTGTATCTCCAAAACTACACGTTGTATCTCGAAAAGAATTGTTGTGGCGTGTACGTCTTAACATGTAGCATCTAAAGAGAACCAAAAGGAGAATTTTCTTTCGTCAAAATTTTTCAGAAAATCACGTTTTAAGGAAATCCCGCATCCTGCGAAATTATCTTGTTTTTCCTAAACAACACGTTGTAAGTCGAAAAGCTTTCATGTTGCGTGTATGTCTAAGTGTGTAGCCTCAAAAGAGAAGGCACAGGACAGTTTTCTCTCGAAAGGATATGTAAGAATACCACTTCATAAGGAAATACAGTTTTGCAGAGTAAAGACATATACGTACGCATTGGAAACTCTTTACGAGAAGAAATAAGGCATCGTACAAAATTAGCTTGTATCTCCAAAACTACACGTTGTATCTCGAAAAGAATTGTTGTGGCGTGTACGTCTTAACATGTAGCATCTAAAGAGAACCAAAAGGAGAATTTTCTTTCGTCAAAATTTTTCAGAAAATCACGTTTTAAGGAAATCCCGCATCGTGCGAAATTATCTTGTTTTTCCTAAACAACACGTTGTAAGTCGAAAAGCTTTCATGTTGCGTGTTTGTCTACGTGTGTAGCCTCAAAAGAGAAGGCACAGGACAGTTTTCTCTCGAAAGGATATGTAAGAATACCACTTCATAAGGAAATACAGTTTTGCAGAGTAAAGTCATATACGTACGCATTGGAAACTCTTTACGAGAAGAAATAACGCATAGTACAAAATTAGCTTGTATCTCCAAAACTACACGTTGTATCTCGAAAAGAATTGTTGTGGCGTGTACGTCTTAACATGTAGCATCTAAAGAGAACCAAAAGGAGAATTTTCTTTCGTCAAAATTTTTCAGAAAATCACGTTTTAAGGAAATCCCGCATCGTGCGAAATTATCTTGTTTTTCCTAAACAACACGTTGTAAGTCGAAAAGCTTTCATGTTGCGTGTTTGTCTACGTGTGTAGCCTCAAAAGAGAAGGCACAGGACAGTTTTCTCTCGAAAGGATATGTAAGAATACCACTTCATAAGGAAATACAGTTTTGCAGAGTAAAGTCATATACGTACGCATTGGAAACTCTTTACGAGAAGAAATAACGCATAGTACAAAATTAGCTTGTATCTCCAAAACTACACGTTGTATCTCGAAAAGAATTGTTGTGGCGTGTACGTCTTAACATGTAGCATCTAAAGAGAACCAAAAGGAGAATTTTCTTTCGTCAAAATTTTTCAGAAAATCACGTTTTAAGGAAATCCCGCATCGTGCGAAATTATCTTGTTTTTCCTAAACAACACGTTGTAAGTCGAAAAGCTTTCATGTTGCGTGTATGTCTAAGTGTGTAGCCTCAAAAGAGAAGGCACAGGACAGTTTTCTCTCGAAAGGATATGTAAGAATACCACTTCATAAGGAAATACAGTTTTGCAGAGTAAAGACATATACGTACGCATTGGAAACTCTTTACGAGAAGAAATAACGCATCGTACAAAATTAGCTTGTATCTCCAAAACTACACGTTGTATCTCGAAAAGAATTGTTGTGGCGTGTACGTCTTAACATGTAGCATCTAAAGAGAACCAAAAGGAGAATTTTCTTTCGTCAAAATTTTTCAGAAAATCACGTTTTAAGGAAATCCCGCATCGTGCGAAATTATCTTGTTTTTCCTAAACAACACGTTGTAAGTCGAAAAGCTTTCATGTTGCGTGTATGTCTAAGTGTGTAGCCTCAAAAGAGAAGGCACAGGACAGTTTTCTCTCGAAAGGATATGTAAGAATACCACTTCATAAGGAAATACAGTTTTGCAGAGTAAAGACATATACGTACGCATTGGAAACTCTTTACGAGAAGAAATAACGCATCGTACAAAATTAGCTTGTATCTCCAAAACTACACGTTGTATCTCGAAAAGAATTGTTGTGGCGTGTACGTCTTAACATGTAGCATCTAAAGAGAACCAAAAGGAGAATTTTCTTTCGTCAAAATTTTTCAGAAAATCACGTTTTAAGGAAATCCCGCATCGTGCGAAATTATCTTGTTTTTCCTAAACAACACGTTGTAAGTCGAAAAGCTTTCATGTTGCGTGTATGTCTAAGTGTGTAGCCTCAAAAGAGAAGGCACAGGACAGTTTTCTCTCGAAAGGATATGTAAGAATACCACTTCATAAGGAAATACAGTTTTGCAGAGTAAAGACATATACGTACGCATTGGAAACTCTTTACGAGAAGAAATAACGCATCGTACAAAATTAGCTTGTATCTCCAAAACTACACGTTGTATCTCGAAAAGAATTGTTGTGGCGTGTACGTCTTAACATGTAGCATCTAAAGAGAACCAAAAGGAGAATTTTCTTTCGTCAAAATTTTTCAGAAAATCACGTTTTAAGGAAATCCCGCATCGTGCGAAATTATCTTGTTTTTCCTAAACAACACGTTGTAAGTCGAAAAGCTTTCATGTTGCGTGTATGTCTAAGTGTGTAGCCTCAAAAGAGAAGGCACAGGACAGTTTTCTCTCGAAAGGATATGTAAGAATACCACTTCATAAGGAAATACAGTTTTGCAGAGTAAAGACATATACGTACGCATTGGAAACTCTTTACGAGAAGAAATAACGCATCGTACAAAATTAGCTTGTATCTCCAAAACTACACGTTGTATCTCGAAAAGAATTGTTGTGGCGTGTACGTCTTAACATGTAGCATCTAAAGAGAACCAAAAGGAGAATTTTCTTTCGTCAAAATTTTTCAGAAAATCACGTTTTAAGGAAATCCCGCATCGTGCGAAATTATCTTGTTTTTCCTAAACAACACGTTGTAAGTCGAAAAGCTTTCATGTTGCGTGTATGTCTAAGTGTGTAGCCTCAAAAGAGAAGGCACAGGACAGTTTTCTCTCGAAAGGATATGTAAGAATACCACTTCATAAGGAAATACAGTTTTGCAGAGTAAAGACATATACGTACGCATTGGAAACTCTTTACGAGAAGAAATAACGCATAGTACAAAATTAGCTTGTATCTCCAAAACTACACGTTGTATCTCGAAAAGAATTGTTGTGGCGTGTACGTCTTAACATGTAGCATCTAAAGAGAACCAAAAGGAGAATTTTCTTTCGTCAAAATTTTTCAGAAAATCACGTTTTAAGGAAATCCCGCATCGTGCGAAATTATCTTGTTTTTCCTAAACAACACGTTGTAAGTCGAAAAGCTTTCATGTTGCGTGTATGTCTAAGTGTGTAGCCTCAAAAGAGAAGGCACAGGACAGTTTTCTCTCGAAAGGATATGTAAGAATACCACTTCATAAGGAAATACAGTTTTGCAGAGTAAAGACATATACGTACGCATTGGAAACTCTTTACGAGAAGAAATAACGCATCGTACAAAATTAGCTTGTATCTCCAAAACTACACGTTGTATCTCGAAAAGAATTGTTGTGGCGTGTACGTCTTAACATGTAGCATCTAAAGAGAACCAAAAGGAGAATTTTCTTTCGTCAAAATTTTTCAGAAAATCACGTTTTAAGGAAATCCCGCATCGTGCGAAATTATCTTGTTTTTCCTAAACAACACGTTGTAAGTCGAAAAGCTTTCATGTTGCGTGTATGTCTAAGTGTGTAGCCTCAAAAGAGAAGGCACAGGACAGTTTTCTCTCGAAAGGATATGTAAGAATACCACTTCATAAGGAAATACAGTTTTGCAGAGTAAAGACATATACGTACGCATTGGAAACTCTTTACGAGAAGAAATAACGCATCGTACAAAATTAGCTTGTATCTCCAAAACTACACGTTGTATCTCGAAAAGAATTGTTGTGGCGTGTACGTCTTAACATGTAGCATCTAAAGAGAACCAAAAGGAGAATTTTCTTTCGTCAAAATCTTTCAGAAAATCACGTTTTAAGGAAATCCCGCATCGTGCGAAATTATCTTGTTTTTCCTAAACATCACGTTGTAAGTCGAAAAGCTTTCATGTTGCGTGTATGTCTAAGTGTGTAGCCTCAAAAGAGAAGGCACAGGACAGTTTTCTCTCGAAAGGATATGTAAGAATACCACTTCATAAGGAAATACAGTTTTGCAGAGTAAAGACATATACGTACGCATTGGAAACTCTTTACGAGAAGAAATAACGCATCGTACAAAATTAGCTTGTATCTCCAAAACTACACGTTGTATCTCGAAAAGAATTGTTGTGGCGTGTACGTCTTAACATGTAGCATCTAAAGAGAACCAAAAGGAGAATTTTCTTTCGTCAAAATTTTTCAGAAAATCACGTTTTAAGGAAATCCCGCATCGTGCGAAATTATCTTGTTTTTCCTAAACAACACGTTGTAAGTCTAAAAGCTTTCATGTTGCGTGCATGTCTAAGTGTGTAGCCTCAAAAGAGAAGGAACAGGACAGTTTTCTCTCGAAAGGATATGTAAGAATACCACTTCATAAGGAAATACAGTTTTGCAGAGTAAAGACATATACGTACGCATTGGAAACTCTTTACGAGAAGAAATAACGCATCGTACAAAATTAGCTTGTATCTCCAAAACTACACGTTGTATCTCGAAAAGAATTGTTGTGGCGTGTACGTCTTAACATGTAGCATCTAAAGAGAACCAAAAGGAGAATTTTCTTTCGTCAAAATTTTTCAGAAAATCACGTTTTAAGGAAATCCCGCATCGTGCGAAATTATCTTGTTTTTCCTAAACAACACGTTGTAAGTCGAAAAGCTTTCATGTTGCGTGTATGTCTAAGTGTGTAGCCTCAAAAGAGAAGGCACAGGACAGTTTTCTCTCGAAAGGATATGTAAGAATACCACTTCATAAGGAAATACAGTTTTGCAGAGTAAAGACATATACGTACGCATTGGAAACTCTTTACGAGAAGAAATAACGCATCGTACAAAATTAGCTTGTATCTCCAAAACTACACGTTGTATCTCGAAAAGAATTGTTGTGGCGTGTACGTCTTAACATGTAGCATCTAAAGAGAACCAAAAGGAGAATTTTCTTTCGTCAAAATTTTTCAGAAAATCACGTTTTAAGGAAATCCCGCATCGTGCGAAATTATCTTGTTTTTCCTAAACAACACGTTGTAAGTCGAAAAGCTTTCATGTTGCGTGTATGTCTAAGTGTGTAGCCTCAAAAGAGAAGGCACAGGACAGTTTTCTCTCGAAAGGATATGTAAGAATACCACTTCATAAGGAAATACAGTTTTGCAGAGTAAAGACATATACGTACGCATTGGAAACTCTTTACGAGAAGAAATAACGCATCGTACAAAATTAGCTTGTATCTCCAAAACTACACGTTGTATCTCGAAAAGAATTGTTGTGGCGTGTACGTCTTAACATGTAGCATCTAAAGAGAACCAAAAGGAGAATTTTCTTTCGTCAAAATCTTTCAGAAAATCACGTTTTAAGGAAATCCCGCATCGTGCGAAATTATCTTGTTTTTCCTAAACATCACGTTGTAAGTCGAAAAGCTTTCATGTTGCGTGTATGTCTAAGTGTGTAGCCTCAAAAGAGAAGGCACAGGACAGTTTTCTCTCGAAAGGATATGTAAGAATACCACTTCATAAGGAAATACAGTTTTGCAGAGTAAAGACATATACGTACGCATTGGAAACTCTTTACGAGAAGAAATAACGCATCGTACAAAATTAGCTTGTATCTCCAAAACTACACGTTGTATCTCGAAAAGAATTGTTGTGGCGTGTACGTCTTAACATGTAGCATCTAAAGAGAACCAAAAGGAGAATTTTCTTTCGTCAAAATTTTTCAGAAAATCACGTTTTAAGGAAATCCCGCATCGTGCGAAATTATCTTGTTTTTCCTAAACAACACGTTGTAAGTCGAAAAGCTTTCATGTTGCGTGCATGTCTAAGTGTGTAGCCTCAAAAGAGAAGGCACAGGACAGTTTTCTCTCGAAAGGATATGTAAGAATACCACTTCATAAGGAAATACAGTTTTGCAGAGTAAAGACATATACGTACGCATTGGAAACTCTTTACGAGAAGAAATAACGCATCGTACAAAATTAGCTTGTATCTCCAAAACTACACGTTGTATCTCGAAAAGAATTGTTGTGGCGTGTACGTCTTAACATGTAGCATCTAAAGAGAACCAAAAGGAGAATTTTCTTTCGTCAAAATTTTTCAGAAAATCACGTTTTAAGGAAATCCCGCATCGTGCGAAATTATCTTGTTTTTCCTAAACAACACGTTGTAAGTCGAAAAGCTTTCATGTTGCGTGTATGTCTAAGTGTGTAGCCTCAAAAGAGAAGGCACAGGACAGTTTTCTCTCGAAAGGATATGTAAGAATACCACTTCATAAGGAAATACAGTTTTGCAGAGTAAAGACATATACGTACGCATTGGAAACTCTTTACGAGAAGAAATAACGCATCGTACAAAATTAGCTTGTATCTCCAAAACTACACGTTGTATCTCGAAAAGAATTGTTGTGGCGTGTACGTCTTAACATGTAGCATCTAAAGAGAACCAAAAGGAGAATTTTCTTTCGTCAAAATTTTTCAGAAAATCACGTTTTAAGGAAATCCCGCATCGTGCGAAATTATCTTGTTTTTCCTAAACAACACGTTGTAAGTCGAAAAGCTTTCATGTTGCGTGTATGTCTAAGTGTGTAGCCTCAAAAGAGAAGGCACAGGACAGTTTTCTCTCGAAAGGATATGTAAGAATACCACTTCATAAGGAAATACAGTTTTGCAGAGTAAAGACATATACGTACGCATTGGAAACTCTTTACGAGAAGAAATAACGCATCGTACAAAATTAGCTTGTATCTCCAAAACTACACGTTGTATCTCGAAAAGAATTGTTGTGGCGTGTACGTCTTAACATGTAGCATCTAAAGAGAACCAAAAGGAGAATTTTCTTTCGTCAAAATTTTTCAGAAAATCACGTTTTAAGGAAATCCCGCATCGTGCGAAATTATCTTGTTTTTCCTAAACAACACGTTGTAAGTCGAAAAGCTTTCATGTTGCGTGTATGTCTAAGTGTGTAGCCTCAAAAGAGAAGGCACAGGACAGTTTTCTCTCGAAAGGATATGTAAGAATACCACTTCATAAGGAAATACAGTTTTGCAGAGTAAAGACATATACGTACGCATTGGAAACTCTTTACGAGAAGAAATAACGCATCGTACAAAATTAGCTTGTATCTCCAAAACTACACGTTGTATCTCGAAAAGAATTGTTGTGGCGTGTACGTCTTAACATGTAGCATCTAAAGAGAACCAAAAGGAGAATTTTCTTTCGTCAAAATTTTTCAGAAAATCACGTTTTAAGGAAATCCCGCATCGTGCGAAATTATCTTGTTTTTCCTAAACAACACGTTGTAAGTCGAAAAGCTTTCATGTTGCGTACATGTCTAAGTGTGTAGCCTCAAAAGAGAAGGCACAGGACAGTTTTCTCTCGAAAGGATATGTAAGAATACCACTTCATAAGGAAATACAGTTTTGCAGAGTAAAGACATATACGTACGCATTGGAAACTCTTTACGAGAAGAAATAAGGCATAGTACAAAATTAGCTTGTATCTCCAAAACTACACGTTGTATCTCGAAAAGAATTGTTGTGGCGTGTACGTCTTAACATGTAGCATCTAAAGAGAACCAAAAGGAGAATTTTCTTTCGTCAAAATTTTTCAGAAAATCACGTTTTAAGGAAATCCCGCATCGTGCGAAATTATCTTGTTTTTCCTAAACAACACGTTGTAAGTCGAAAAGCTTTCATGTTGCGTGTATGTCTAAGTGTGTAGCCTCAAAAGAGAAGGCACAGGACAGTTTTCTCTCGAAAGGATATGTAAGAATACCACTTCATAAGGAAATACAGTTTTGCAGAGTAAAGACATATACGTACGCATTGGAAACTCTTTACGAGAAGAAATAACGCATCGTACAAAATTAGCTTGTATCTCCAAAACTACACGTTGTATCTCGAAAAGAATTGTTGTGGCGTGTACGTCTTAACATGTAGCATCTAAAGAGAACCAAAAGGAGAATTTTCTTTCGTCAAAATTTTTCAGAAAATCACGTTTTAAGGAAATCCCGCATCGTGCGAAATTATCTTGTTTTTCCTAAACAACACGTTGTAAGTCGAAAAGCTTTCATGTTGCGTGTATGTCTAAGAGTGTAGCCTCAAAAGAGAAGGCACAGGACAGTTTTCTCTCGAAAGGATATGTAAGAATACCACTTCATAAGGAAATACAGTTTTGCAGAGTAAAGACATATACGTACGCATTGGAAACTCTTTACGAGAAGAAATAACGCATCGTACAAAATTAGCTTGTATCTCCAAAACTACACGTTGTATCTCGAAAAGAATTGTTGTGGCGTGTACGTCTTAACATGTAGCATCTAAAGAGAACCAAAAGGAGAATTTTCTTTCGTCAAAATTTTTCAGAAAATCACGTTTTAAGGAAATCCCGCATCGTGCGAAATTATCTTGTTTTTCCTAAACAACACGTTGTAAGTCGAAAAGCTTTCATGTTGCGTGTATGTCTAAGTGTGTAGCCTCAAAAGAGAAGGCACAGGACAGTTTTCTCTCGAAAGGATATGTAAGAATACCACTTCATAAGGAAATACAGTTTTGCAGAGTAAAGACATATACGTACGCATTGGAAACTCTTTACGAGAAGAAATAACGCATCGTACAAAATTAGCTTGTATCTCCAAAACTACACGTTGTATCTCGAAAAGAATTGTTGTGGCGTGTACGTCTTAACATGTAGCATCTAAAGAGAACCAAAAGGAGAATTTTCTTTCGTCAAAATTTTTCAGAAAATCACGTTTTAAGGAAATCCCGCATCGTGCGAAATTATCTTGTTTTTCCTAAACAACACGTTGTAAGTCGAAAAGCTTTCATGTTGCGTGCATGTCTAAGTGTGTAGCCTCAAAAGAGAAGGCACAGGACAGTTTTCTCTCGAAAGGATATGTAAGAATACCACTTCATAAGGAAATACAGTTTTGCAGAGTAAAGACATATACGTACGCATTGGAAACTCTTTACGAGAAGAAATAAGGCATAGTACAAAATTAGCTTGTATCTCCAAAACTACACGTTGTATCTCGAAAAGAATTGTTGTGGCGTGTACGTCTTAACATGTAGCATCTAAAGAGAACCAAAAGGAGAATTTTCTTTCGTCAAAATTTTTCAGAAAATCACGTTTTAAGGGAATCCCGCATCGTGCGAAATTATCTTGTTTTTCCTAAACAACACGTTGTAAGTCGAAAAGCTTTCATGTTGCGTGTATGTCTAAGTGTGTAGCCTCAAAAGAGAAGGCACAGGACAGTTTTCTCTCGAAAGGATATGTAAGAATACCACTTCATAAGGAAATACAGTTTTGCAGAGTAAAGACATATACGTACGCATTGGAAACTCTTTACGAGAAGAAATAACGCATCGTACAAAATTAGCTTGTATCTCCAAAACTACACGTTGTATCTCGAAAAGAATTGTTGTGGCGTGTACGTCTTAACATGTAGCATCTAAAGAGAACCAAAAGGAGAATTTTCTTTCGTCAAAATTTTTCAGAAAATCACGTTTTAAGGAAATCCCGCATCGTGCGAAATTATCTTGTTTTTCCTAAACAACACGTTGTAAGTCGAAAAGCTTTCATGTTGCGTGTATGTCTAAGAGTGTAGCCTCAAAAGAGAAGGCACAGGACAGTTTTCTCTCGAAAGGATATGTAAGAATACCACTTCATAAGGAAATACAGTTTTGCAGAGTAAAGACATATACGTACGCATTGGAAACTCTTTACGAGAAGAAATAACGCATCGTACAAAATTAGCTTGTATCTCCAAAACTACACGTTGTATCTCGAAAAGAATTGTTGTGGCGTGTACGTCTTAACATGTAGCATCTAAAGAGAACCAAAAGGAGAATTTTCTTTCGTCAAAATTTTTCAGAAAATCACGTTTTAAGGAAATCCCGCATCGTGCGAAATTATCTTGTTTTTCCTAAACAACACGTTGTAAGTCGAAAAGCTTTCATGTTGCGTGTATGTCTAAGTGTGTAGCCTCAAAAGAGAAGGCACAGGACAGTTTTCTCTCGAAAGGATATGTAAGAATACCACTTCATAAGGAAATACAGTTTTGCAGAGTAAAGACATATACGTACGCATTGGAAACTCTTTACGAGAAGAAATAACGCATCGTACAAAATTAGCTTGTATCTCCAAAACTACACGTTGTATCTCGAAAAGAATTGTTGTGGCGTGTACGTCTTAACATGTAGCATCTAAAGAGAACCAAAAGGAGAATTTTCTTTCGTCAAAATTTTTCAGAAAATCACGTTTTAAGGAAATCCCGCATCGTGCGAAATTATCTTGTTTTTCCTAAACAACACGTTGTAAGTCGAAAAGCTTTCATGTTGCGTGCATGTCTAAGTGTGTAGCCTCAAAAGAGAAGGCACAGGACAGTTTTCTCTCGAAAGGATATGTAAGAATACCACTTCATAAGGAAATACAGTTTTGCAGAGTAAAGACATATACGTACGCATTGGAAACTCTTTACGAGAAGAAATAAGGCATAGTACAAAATTAGCTTGTATCTCCAAAACTACACGTTGTATCTCGAAAAGAATTGTTGTGGCGTGTACGTCTTAACATGTAGCATCTAAAGAGAACCAAAAGGAGAATTTTCTTTCGTCAAAATTTTTCAGAAAATCACGTTTTAAGGAAATCCCGCATCGTGCGAAATTATCTTGTTTTTCCTAAACAACACGTTGTAAGTCGAAAAGCTTTCATGTTGCGTGTATGTCTAAGTGTGTAGCCTCAAAAGAGAAGGCACAGGACAGTTTTCTCTCGAAAGGATATGTAAGAATACCACTTCATAAGGAAATACAGTTTTGCAGAGTAAAGACATATACGTACGCATTGGAAACTCTTTACGAGAAGAAATAACGCATCGTACAAAATTAGCTTGTATCTCCAAAACTACACGTTGTATCTCGAAAAGAATTGTTGTGGCGTGTACGTCTTAACATGTAGCATCTAAAGAGAACCAAAAGGAGAATTTTCTTTCGTCAAAATTTTTCAGAAAATCACGTTTTAAGGAAATCCCGCATCGTGCGAAATTATCTTGTTTTTCCTAAACAACACGTTGTAAGTCGAAAAGCTTTCATGTTGCGTGTATGTCTAAGTGTGTAGCCTCAAAAGAGAAGGCACAGGACAGTTTTCTCTCGAAAGGATATGTAAGAATACCACTTCATAAGGAAATACAGTTTTGCAGAGTAAAGACATATACGTACGCATTGGAAACTCTTTACGAGAAGAAATAACGCATCGTACAAAATTAGCTTGTATCTCCAAAACTACACGTTGTATCTCGAAAAGAATTGTTGTGGCGTGTACGTCTTAACATGTAGCATCTAAAGAGAACCAAAAGGAGAATTTTCTTTCGTCAAAATTTTTCAGAAAATCACGTTTTAAGGAAATCCCGCATCGTGCGAAATTATCTTGTTTTTCCTAAACAACACGTTGTAAGTCGAAAAGCTTTCATGTTGCGTGTATGTCTAAGTGTGTAGCCTCAAAAGAGAAGGCACAGGACAGTTTTCTCTCGAAAGGATATGTAAGAATACCACTTCATAAGGAAATACAGTTTTGCAGAGTAAAGACATATACGTACGCATTGGAAACTCTTTACGAGAAGAAATAACGCATCGTACAAAATTAGCTTGTATCTCCAAAACTACACGTTGTATCTCGAAAAGAATTGTTGTGGCGTGTACGTCTTAACATGTAGCATCTAAAGAGAACCAAAAGGAGAATTTTCTTTCGTCAAAATCTTTCAGAAAATCACGTTTTAAGGAAATCCCGCATCGTGCGAAATTATCTTGTTTTTCCTAAACATCACGTTGTAAGTCGAAAAGCTTTCATGTTGCGTGTATGTCTAAGTGTGTAGCCTCAAAAGAGAAGGCACAGGACAGTTTTCTCTCGAAAGGATATGTAAGAATACCACTTCATAAGGAACTACAGTTTTGCAGAGTAAAGACATATACGTACGCATTGGAAACTCTTTACGAGAAGAAATAACGCATCGTACAAAATTAGCTTGTATCTCCAAAACTACACGTTGTATCTCGAAAAGAATTGTTGTGGCGTGTACGTCTTAACATGTAGCATCTAAAGAGAACCAAAAGGAGAATTTTCTTTCGTCAAAATTTTTCAGAAAATCACGTTTTAAGGAAATCCCGCATCGTGCGAAATTATCTTGTTTTTCCTAAACAACACGTTGTAAGTCGAAAAGCTTTCATGTTGCGTGTATGTCTAAGTGTGTAGCCTCAAAAGAGAAGGCACAGGACAGTTTTCTCTCGAAAGGATATGTAAGAATACCACTTCATAAGGAAATACAGTTTTGCAGAGTAAAGACATATACGTACGCATTGGAAACTCTTTACGAGAAGAAATAAGGCATAGTACAAAATTAGCTTGTATCTCCAAAACTACACGTTGTATCTCGAAAAGAATTGTTGTGGCGTGTACGTCTTAACATGTAGCATCTAAAGAGAACCAAAAGGAGAATTTTCTTTCGTCAAAATTTTTCAGAAAATCACGTTTTAAGGAAATCCCGCATCGTGCGAAATTATCTTGTTTTTCCTAAACAACACGTTGTAAGTCGAAAAGCTTTCATGTTGCGTGTATGTCTAAGTGTGTAGCCTCAAAAGAGAAGGCACAGGACAGTTTTCTCTCGAAAGGATATGTAAGAATACCACTTCATAAGGAAATACAGTTTTGCAGAGTAAAGACATATACGTACGCATTGGAAACTCTTTACGAGAAGAAATAACGCATCGTACAAAATTAGCTTGTATCTCCAAAACTACACGTTGTATCTCGAAAAGAATTGTTGTGGCGTGTACGTCTTAACATGTAGCATCTAAAGAGAACCAAAAGGAGAATTTTCTTTCGTCAAAATTTTTCAGAAAATCACGTTTTAAGGAAATCCCGCATCGTGCGAAATTATCTTGTTTTTCCTAAACAACACGTTGTAAGTCGAAAAGCTTTCATGTTGCGTGTTTGTCTACGTGTGTAGCCTCAAAAGAGAAGGCACAGGACAGTTTTCTCTCGAAAGGATATGTAAGAATACCACTTCATAAGGAAATACAGTTTTGCAGAGTAAAGTCATATACGTACGCATTGGAAACTCTTTACGAGAAGAAATAACGCATAGTACAAAATTAGCTTGTATCTCCAAAACTACACGTTGTATCTCGAAAAGAATTGTTGTGGCGTGTACGTCTTAACATGTAGCATCTAAAGAGAACCAAAAGGAGAATTTTCTTTCGTCAAAATTTTTCAGAAAATCACGTTTTAAGGAAATCCCGCATCGTGCGAAATTATCTTGTTTTTCCTAAACAACACGTTGTAAGTCGAAAAGCTTTCATGTTGCGTGTATGTCTAAGTGTGTAGCCTCAAAAGAGAAGGCACAGGACAGTTTTCTCTCGAAAGGATATGTAAGAATACCACTTCATAAGGAAATACAGTTTTGCAGAGTAAAGACATATACGTACGCATTGGAAACTCTTTACGAGAAGAAATAACGCATCGTACAAAATTAGCTTGTATCTCCAAAACTACACGTTGTATCTCGAAAAGAATTGTTGTGGCGTGTACGTCTTAACATGTAGCATCTAAAGAGAACCAAAAGGAGAATTTTCTTTCGTCAAAATTTTTCAGAAAATCACGTTTTAAGGAAATCCCGCATCGTGCGAAATTATCTTGTTTTTCCTAAACAACACGTTGTAAGTCGAAAAGCTTTCATGTTGCGTGTATGTCTAAGTGTGTAGCCTCAAAAGAGAAGGCACAGGACAGTTTTCTCTCGAAAGGATATGTAAGAATACCACTTCATAAGGAAATACAGTTTTGCAGAGTAAAGACATATACGTACGCATTGGAAACTCTTTACGAGAAGAAATAACGCATCGTACAAAATTAGCTTGTATCTCCAAAACTACACGTTGTATCTCGAAAAGAATTGTTGTGGCGTGTACGTCTTAACATGTAGCATCTAAAGATAACCAAAAGGTGAATTTTCTTTCGTCAAAATTTTTCAGAAAATCACGTTTTAAGGAAATCCCGCATCGTGCGAAATTATCTTGTTTTTCCTAAACAACACGTTGTAAGTCGAAAAGCTTTCATGTTGCGTGTATGTCTAAGTGTGTAGCCTCAAAAGAGAAGGCACAGGACAGTTTTCTCTCGAAAGGATATGTAAGAATACCACTTCATAAGGAAATACAGTTTTGCAGAGTAAAGACATATACGTACGCATTGGAAACTCTTTACGAGAAGAAATAACGCATCGTACAAAATTAGCTTGTATCTCCAAAACTACACGTTGTATCTCGAAAAGAATTGTTGTGGCGTGTACGTCTTAACATGTAGCATCTAAAGAGAACCAAAAGGAGAATTTTCTTTCGTCAAAATTTTTCAGAAAATCACGTTTTAAGGAAATCCCGCATCGTGCGAAATTATCTTGTTTTTCCTAAACAACACGTTGTAAGTCGAAAAGCTTTCATGTTGCGTGTATGTCTAAGTGTGTAGCCTCAAAAGAGAAGGCACAGGACAGTTTTCTCTCGAAAGGATATGTAAGAATACCACTTCATAAGGAAATACAGTTTTGCAGAGTAAAGACATATACGTACGCATTGGAAACTCTTTACGAGAAGAAATAACGCATCGTACAAAATTAGCTTGTATCTCCAAAACTACACGTTGTATCTCGAAAAGAATTGTTGTGGCGTGTACGTCTTAACATGTAGCATCTAAAGAGAACCAAAAGGAGAATTTTCTTTCGTCAAAATCTTTCAGAAAATCACGTTTTAAGGAAATCCCGCATCGTGCGAAATTATCTTGTTTTTCCTAAACATCACGTTGTAAGTCGAAAAGCTTTCATGTTGCGTGTATGTCTAAGTGTGTAGCCTCAAAAGAGAAGGCACAGGACAGTTTTCTCTCGAAAGTATATGTAAGAATACCACTTCATAAGGAACTACAGTTTTGCAGAGTAAAGACATATACGTACGCATTGGAAACTCTTTACGAGAAGAAATAACGCATCGTACAAAATTAGCTTGTATCTCCAAAACTACACGTTGTATCTCGAAAAGAATTGTTGTGGCGTGTACGTCTTAACATGTAGCATCTAAAGAGAACCAAAAGGAGAATTTTCTTTCGTCAAAATTTTTCAGAAAATCACGTTTTAAGGAAATCCCGCATCCTGCGAAATTATCTTGTTTTTCCTAAACAACACGTTGTAAGTCGAAAAGCTTTCATGTTGCGTGTATGTCTAAGTGTGTAGCCTCAAAAGAGAAGGCACAGGACAGTTTTCTCTCGAAAGGATATGTAAGAATACCACTTCATAAGGAAATACAGTTTTGCAGAGTAAAGACATATACGTACGCATTGGAAACTCTTTACGAGAAGAAATAAGGCATAGTACAAAATTAGCTTGTATCTCCAAAACTACACGTTGTATCTCGAAAAGAATTGTTGTGGCGTGTACGTCTTAACATGTAGCATCTAAAGAGAACCAAAAGGAGAATTTTCTTTCGTCAAAATTTTTCAGAAAATCACGTTTTAAGGAAATCCCGCATCGTGCGAAATTATCTTGTTTTTCCTAAACAACACGTTGTAAGTCGAAAAGCTTTCATGTTGCGTGTATGTCTAAGTGTGTAGCCTCAAAAGAGAAGGCACAGGACAGTTTTCTCTCGAAAGGATATGTAAGAATACCACTTCATAAGGAAATACAGTTTTGCAGAGTAAAGACATATACGTACGCATTGGAAACTCTTTACGAGAAGAAATAACGCATCGTACAAAATTAGCTTGTATCTCCAAAACTACACGTTGTATCTCGAAAAGAATTGTTGTGGCGTGTACGTCTTAACATGTAGCATCTAAAGAGAACCAAAAGGAGAATTTTCTTTCGTCAAAATTTTTCAGAAAATCACGTTTTAAGGAAATCCCGCATCGTGCGAAATTATCTTGTTTTTCCTAAACAACACGTTGTAAGTCGAAAAGCTTTCATGTTGCGTGTTTGTCTACGTGTGTAGCCTCAAAAGAGAAGGCACAGGACAGTTTTCTCTCGAAAGGATATGTAAGAATACCACTTCATAAGGAAATACAGTTTTGCAGAGTAAAGTCATATACGTACACATTGGAAACTCTTTACGAGAAGAAATAACGCATAGTACAAAATTAGCTTGTATCTCCAAAACTACACGTTGTATCTCGAAAAGAATTGTTGTGGCGTGTACGTCTTAACATGTAGCATCTAAAGAGAACCAAAAGGAGAATTTTCTTTCGTCAAAATTTTTCAGAAAATCACGTTTTAAGGAAATCCCGCATCGTGCGAAATTATCTTGTTTTTCCTAAACAACACGTTGTAAGTCGAAAAGCTTTCATGTTGCGTGTATGTCTAAGTGTGTAGCCTCAAAAGAGAAGGCACAGGACAGTTTTCTCTCGAAAGGATATGTAAGAATACCACTTCATAAGGAAATACAGTTTTGCAGAGTAAAGACATATACGTACGCATTGGAAACTCTTTACGAGAAGAAATAACGCATCGTACAAAATTAGCTTGTATCTCCAAAACTACACGTTGTATCTCGAAAAGAATTGTTGTGGCGTGTACGTCTTAACATGTAGCATCTAAAGAGAACCAAAAGGAGAATTTTCTTTCGTCAAAATTTTTCAGAAAATCACGTTTTAAGGAAATCCCGCATCGTGCGAAATTATCTTGTTTTTCCTAAACAACACGTTGTAAGTCGAAAAGCTTTCATGTTGCGTGTATGTCTAAGTGTGTAGCCTCAAAAGAGAAGGCACAGGACAGTTTTCTCTCGAAAGGATATGTAAGAATACCACTTCATAAGGAAATACAGTTTTGCAGAGTAAAGACATATACGTACGCATTGGAAACTCTTTACGAGAAGAAATAACGCATCGTACAAAATTAGCTTGTATCTCCAAAACTACACGTTGTATCTCGAAAAGAATTGTTGTGGCGTGTACGTCTTAACATGTAGCATCTAAAGAGAACCAAAAGGAGAATTTTCTTTCGTCAAAATTTTTCAGAAAATCACGTTTTAAGGAAATCCCGCATCGTGCGAAATTATCTTGTTTTTCCTAAACAACACGTTGTAAGTCGAAAAGCTTTCATGTTGCGTGTATGTCTAAGTGTGTAGCCTCAAAAGAGAAGGCACAGGACAGTTTTCTCTCGAAAGGATATGTAAGAATACCACTTCATAAGGAAATACAGTTTTGCAGAGTAAAGACATATACGTACGCATTGGAAACTCTTTACGAGAAGAAATAACGCATCGTACAAAATTAGCTTGTATCTCCAAAACTACACGTTGTATCTCGAAAAGAATTGTTGTGGCGTGTACGTCTTAACATGTAGCATCTAAAGAGAACCAAAAGGAGAATTTTCTTTCGTCAAAATTTTTCAGAAAATCACGTTTTAAGGAAATCCCGCATCGTGCGAAATTATCTTGTTTTTCCTAAACAACACGTTGTAAGTCGAAAAGCTTTCATGTTGCGTGTATGTCTAAGTGTGTAGCCTCAAAAGAGAAGGCACAGGACAGTTTTCTCTCGAAAGGATATGTAAGAATACCACTTCATAAGGAAATACAGTTTTGCAGAGTAAAGACATATACGTACGCATTGGAAACTCTTTACGAGAAGAAATAACGCATCGTACAAAATTAGCTTGTATCTCCAAAACTACACGTTGTATCTCGAAAAGAATTGTTGTGGCGTGTACGTCTTAACATGTAGCATCTAAAGAGAACCAAAAGGAGAATTTTCTTTCGTCAAAATCTTTCAGAAAATCACGTTTTAAGGAAATCCCGCATCGTGCGAAATTATCTTGTTTTTCCTAAACATCACGTTGTAAGTCGAAAAGCTTTCATGTTGCGTGTATGTCTAAGTGTGTAGCCTCAAAAGAGAAGGCACAGGACAGTTTTCTCTCGAAAGGATATGTAAGAATACCACTTCATAAGGAACTACAGTTTTGCAGAGTAAAGACATATACGTACGCATTGGAAACTCTTTACGAGAAGAAATAACGCATCGTACAAAATTAGCTTGTATCTCCAAAACTACACGTTGTATCTCGAAAAGAATTGTTGTGGCGTGTACGTCTTAACATGTAGCATCTAAAGAGAACCAAAAGGAGAATTTTCTTTTGTCAAAATTTTTCAGAAAATTACGTTTTAAGGAAATCCCGCATCGTGCGAAATTATCTTGTTTTTCCTAAACAACACGTTGTAAGTCGAAAAGCTTTCATGTTGCGTGCATGTCTAAGTGTGTAGCCTCAAAAGAGAAGGCACAGGACAGTTTTCTCTCGAAAGGATATGTAAGAATACCACTTCATAAGGAAATACAGTTTTGCAGAGTAAAGACATATACGTACGCATTGGAAACTCTTTACGAGAAGAAATAACGCATCGTACAAAATTAGCTTGTATCTCCAAAACTACACGTTGTATCTCGAAAAGAATTGTTGTGGCGTGTACGTCTTAACATGTAGCATCTAAAGAGAACCAAAAGGAGAATTTTCTTTCGTCAAAATTTTTCAGAAAATCACGTTTTAAGGAAATCCCGCATCGTGCGAAATTATCTTGTTTTTCCTAAACAACACGTTGTAAGTCGAAAAGCTTTCATGTTGCGTGTATGTCTAAGTGTGTAGCCTCAAAAGAGAAGGCACAGGACAGTTTTCTCTCGAAAGGATATGTAAGAATACCACTTCATAAGGAAATACAGTTTTGCAGAGTAAAGACATATACGTACGCATTGGAAACTCTTTACGAGAAGAAATAACGCATCGTACAAAATTAGCTTGTATCTCCAAAACTACACGTTGTATCTCGAAAAGAATTGTTGTGGCGTGTACGTCTTAACATGTAGCATCTAAAGAGAACCAAAAGGAGAATTTTCTTTCGTCAAAATTTTCAGAAAATCACGTTTTAAGGAAATCCCGCATCGTGCGAAATTATCTTGTTTTTCCTAAACAACACGTTGTAAGTCGAAAAGCTTTCATGTTGCGTGTATGTCTAAGTGTGTAGCCTCAAAAGAGAAGGCACAGGACAGTTTTCTCTCGAAAGGATATGTAAGAATACCACTTCATAAGGAAATACAGTTTTGCAGAGTAAAGACATATACGTACGCATTGGAAACTCTTTACGAGAAGAAATAACGCATAGTACAAAATTAGCTTGTATCTCCAAAACTACACGTTGTATCTCGAAAAGAATTGTTGTGGCGTGTACGTCTTAACATGTAGCATCTAAAGAGAACCAAAAGGAGAATTTTCTTTCGTCAAAATTTTTCAGAAAATCACGTTTTAAGGAAATCCCGC